>NC_053024.1:545516099-545785186 GCF_003073215.2 Triticum urartu
GGATTATATTTAAACCACTTCTCCTTGGGGAGATCAACATGAGTAGCAAAAGATTCACAGAAAGAAGCTACTATCTCACAGTCAAGTCCATATTTAGTGCTAAATTTATGGAAAACATCGGTATCCATAAAAGATTTAACACAATCAAACTTAGGTGTTATACCTGACTCCTTACCTTCATCGAGATCCCAATCTTCAGAGTTGCGCTTAATTCTCTCCAATAAATTCCATTTGAATTCAATAGTCTTCATCATAAAGGAGCTCATGATTGGGGCATGAATATAACATTGAATTAAGCCTCCCCCAAGCTTGAGAAATGCTTTCTCCTTCACGAGGCCAAAAATTATATATATAATTACGATCACGATGAATAAGATGCATAGGATAAAAGTTTTGATGGAATTCCAATTTCAACCGTTTGTAGTCCCATGGTCCCATATCATCACATAGCCTATACCATGTCAATGCATCTCCCTTCAAAGATAAAGGGAAGACCTTCTTCTTGATAACATCATCGGGCATACCTGCAAGCTTAAATAATCCACAAACTTCATCCGCATAGATTAAGTGTAAGTCGGGATGCAATGTTCCATCTCCTGCAAAAGGATTAGCTAGAAGTTTCTCTATCATACCCGAAGGAATTTCAAAGAAAACATTTTCAGCAGGTTCAGTAGGTTGAGGAGCAACTATTTGCTCTACCGGTCGGGGTGAAGATACCCCGAACAAGCCCCTCAAAGGTTTACTTTCCATAGTAACAAGTGATAGTAAATTTCAGCACACTATATAAAATTTTCCTTACCAAATTCCACCTACCAAAGGTGCTTGACTCCCCGGCAACGGCGCCAGAAAAGAGTCTTGATGACCCACAAGTGTAGGGGATCTATCATAGCCTTTTCGATAAGTAAGAGTGTCGAACCCAACGAGGAGCAGAAGGAAATGATAAGCAGTTTTCAGTAAGGTATTCTCTGCAAGCACTGAAATTATAGGTAACAGATAGTTTTGTGATAAGGTAATTTGTAACGAGTAGCAAGTAATAAAAGTAAATAAGGTGCAGCAAGATGGCCCAATCCTTTTTGTAGCAAAGGACAAGCCTGGAAAAACTCTTATATGAAGGAAAGCGCTCCCGAGGACACATGGGAATTATCATCAAGCTAGTTTTCATGACGTTCATATGATTCGCGTTCGATACTTTGATAATTTGATATGTGGGTGGACCGGTGCTTGGGTGCTGCCCTTACTTGGACAAGCATCCCACTTATGATTAACTCCTATTGCAAGCATCCGCAACTACAACAAAAGTATTAAGGTAAAGCTAACCATAGCATGAAACATATGGATCCAAATCAGCCCCTTACGAAGCAACGCATAAACTAGGGTTTAAGCTTCTGTCACTCTAGCAACCCATCATCTACTTATTACTTCCCAATGCCTCCCTCTAGGCCCAAACAATTGTGAAGTGTCATGTAGTCGACGTTCACATGACACCACTAGAGGGATGACAACATACATCTCATCAAAGTATCGAACGAATACGAAATTCACATGACTACTAATAGCAAGACTTCTCCCATGTCCTCACGAACAAACGTAACTACTCACAAAGCATATTCATGTTCATAATCAGAGGGGTATTAATATGCATAATGGATCTTAACATATGATCTTCCACCAAGTAAACCAACTAGCATCAACTACAAGGAGTAATCAACACTACTAGCAACCCACAGGTACCAATCTGAGGTTTGGATACAAAGATTGGATACAAGAGATGAACTAGGGTTTGAGATGAGATGGTGTTGGTGAAGATGTTGATGGAGATTGACCCCCTCCCGATGAGAGGATCGTTGGTGATGATTTCCCCCTCCCGGAGGGAAGTTTCCCTGGCAGAACAGCTTCACCGGAGCCCTAGATTGGTTCCGCCAAGGTTCCGCCTCGTGGCGGCGGAGTCTCGTCCTGAAAGCTTTCTTATGAATTTTTTTCTCGACGAAAGACTCCATATAGTAGAAGATGGGCATCGGAGGGCCACCAGGGGGCCCATGAGGCAGGGGGCGCACCCAGGGGGTAGGACGCGCCCCCCAACCTCGTGGCCAGGGTGTGGCCCCCCTCTGGAACTTCTTGCGCTCAGTATTTTTTATATATTCTGGAAATAGCTTTCGTGAAGTTTCAGGACTTTTGGAGCTGTGCAGAATAGGTCTCTAATATTTGCTCCTTTTCCAGCCCAGAATCCCAGCTGCCGGCATTCTCCCTCTTCATGTAACCCTGCAAAATAAGAGAAAATAGGCATAAGTATTGTGACATAATGTGTAATAACAGCCCATAATGTAATAAATATCGATATAAAAGAATGATGCAAAATGGACGTATCACACTCCGGCACTGACCATCTCCGCTCCACCGGCCTGTCGCACTGCCGCGCCCCCAAGGCTTGTGTCTGCGTCGCCCCGACCAGGCAGAGCGCGAGGCAGGCTGGTGCCAGCTCGAAGGTGTCGATGGCGTAGCGCGCCTCCCTACTGCTCGTCAAGAAGCTCGGCCTGCTCCAGTCAAAGGAGGCCATGAAGAGCCAAGGTGGCTGAGGCCCTCATCAAGTGTTTCAACGAGCCTCTCATCGACGATGAAATCGCCACCATCGCCAAGCTCACCCGTCCAGACCCGGAGGCGCTGCGCATTGCTGGCGCCATGGCCAGCCCCGATGCTGCTGCTGCCAATGTAGCTGATTAGTCATGATAGGTCACCCATGTATTAGTAGTAGTATTAGTCTCCGGCAGCGATTGGCCTTAAGCCAATTCAAGTTAGGATCAATGTTAGTCTTCTGTAGTCCATGTGATAGGTTTAGCTAGTTGGTTTTGCGCCATAGTATACTGGGGCCTATTGGTGGTCTCTGGTGCGCCCTTGTTATGCTAGAGGTTTACTCGTGTTTGAATTGCATCAATAGAGATTTGTTGCTGCTGGAGAACCCGATTGTGTCAAATGAGTAGCACGCCCATTTCAATTATGAGCTGGAATGTGAGGGGACTGAACTCGCCTGCGAGAAGATTTGCAGTGCATGATCTCACCAAATCCCATAGAGCATCTATCCTCTGCCTGCAGGAAACAAAGCTGGAAACCTGGTCCGCAGAGACTATGCGCGAGCTGGGGGGTGCACGTTAGAGGGTTGCACTGTCCTACTGGCCATGGGCACCAGAGGGTGTGCAGCAATCCTGTGGAATAAGCGCCTGATTGATCTGGCCACGCACTCTATTGGATGTTTCTCGATAACGGCCAAGGTTTCAGTAATTCAGAGTAGCTTGATGTTTTGGATGACGATGGTCTATGGCCCTGTCGATGATGCATGCAAGGATTCCTTCCTGGTTGAATTAGTTCATGTTGCCCCCCATCCCCGTCGGGCGAACCATGGCTGATCACAAGTGATTTCAATATCATCTGCGAAGCCCTGACAAGAGCAACCTTAACCTAAACAGGAGAATCATGGGTCAGTTGAGAAGGGCGATCGATATGGCGAGCTTGAAGGAAATCAAATGCAAGAATAGATGCTTCACTTGGACAAATGAAAGGGAGAATGCAACGATGGTGAGCACCAACAAGGTCTTCTGCAACATGGAATGGGATGATCTTTTCCCCTCCTACATGCTAATGGCCGCCTCGACTGCCTGCTCTGATCACTGCCCTCTCCTCCAGGCTGACACGGTTGCACCTCCACGGAAAGCCTCATTCAGATTTAAATCTTTCTGGTCATGCTTCCCCACTTCAAGGAGACCGTGTGATGTCTACTATGCAACTTTATTCTTGTAGACATGTGTTGGGCCTCCAAGCGCGGAGTTTTGTAGGACAATAGCAATTTTCCCTCAAGTGGATGACCTAAGGTTTATCAATCCGTGGGAGGCGTATGATGAAGATGGTCTCTCTCAAACAACCCCGCAACCAAATAATAAAAAGTCTCTTGTGTCCCCAACACACCAAATACAATGGTAATTTGTATAGGTGCACTAGTTTGGCGAAGAGATGGTGATAAAAGTGTAATATTGATGGTAGAAATATATTTTCATAATCTGAATAAATAAAAACAGCAATGTAGCAAATAGTAAACAGGTACAAAACGGTATTGCAATGCTTGAAAATGAGGCATAGGGTCCGTACTTTCGCTAGTGCAATCTCTCAACAATGCTAATATAATTGGATCATATAACCATCCCTCAATGTGCAACGAAGAATCACCCCAAAGTTCCTATCTAGCGGAGAACATACGAAGAAATCGTTTGTAGGGTACGAAACCACCTAGAAGCCATTCTTTCCGATCGATCTATCCAACAGTTCGTACTAAAATAACACCAAATAATTTCAGATTCATAATCTTCAATCCAACACAAAGAACCTCAAAGAGTGCCCCAAGATTTCTACCAGAGAAACAAAACATGAGAACGTGCATCAACCCCTATGCATAGATTACCCCAATGTCACCACGGGAATCCGTGAGTTGAATGCCAAAACATATATCAAGTGAATCAATATGATACCCCATTATCACCACAAGTATTCATATGCAAGACATATATCAAGTGCTCTCAAATTCGTAAAAGTATTCAATCCGATAACAATGAAATCTCAAAGGGAAAAACTCAATTCCTCACAACAAGATAGAGAGGGGAAAACACCATATGATCCGACTATATTAACAAAGCCCACGATACATCAAGATCGTAACATCTCAAGAACACGAGAGAGAGAGAGATATTAAACACATAGCTACTGGTACAAACCCTCAGCCTCGAGGGTGGGCTACTCCCTCCTCATCGTGGTGGCCGCCGGGATGATGAAGATGGCCACCGGAGATGATTCCCCCATCCGACAGGGTGCCGGAACAGGGTCTAGATTGGATTTCGGTGGCTACAGAGCCTTGCGGCGGAACTTCTGATCTAGGTTAACCCTGAGGGTTTTTGAAATATTTGGGATTTTATAGGGCAGAAGGGGGTGCGGGAGGCCACCAAGGTGGGCACAACCCACCTCGGCGTGCCTGGGCCCCCAGGCGTGCCCTGGTGGGTTGTGCCCCCCTCGGGGCACCCCCCAGGTGCTGCTTTGGCCCATCGGGAGTCTTCTGGTCCATAAAAAACCCACAAAAAGTTTCGCGGTGTTTGGACTCCGTTTGATATTGATTTCCTGCGATGTAAAAAACAAGCAAAAAACAACAACTGGCACTGGGCACTAGATCAATAGGTTAGTCCCAAAAAATGATATAAAGTTGCTATAAAATGATTGTAAAACATCCAATAATGATAATAAAACAAAATGAATACTTCATAAATTATAGATACGTTGGAGACATATCAGCATCCCCAAGCTTAATTCCTACTCGTCCTCGAGTAGGTAAATGATAAAAGAAATAATTTATGAAGCGTGAATGCTAGCAAGGTGCACAAGTTTGATCAATGACAATTTCAATCACTTTTCCTAGCATCATAATAACAATTCTTTCGTATAAAACTTCTCATGTTATAGTAGCAACCAATTCATATGTTAAGGTTCAAACAATGAATTCTCTTGAAACTCAACAACTTATGTTCCCAGTCACCAAGCAATTGCAATTCAACTTATTCAATAGAGTCTAAGTAAAAGCTCCACATACTCAACCATCATATAGTCTTATATGATTGCTAACACTCACCACATACACATGAGCAAAATGTTTCAACCGGACACATAGAAAGATAGGGGCTTATTGTTCCGCCTCCCAACGTATTCACCTCAAGGGTGATGTCAACAATAATAACTCATGCTACCCATATCCAACTGGATATATGTGCCTAGATCTTTCCTCACCACATGATGCTTACAAAAAGAGAGAAATAAAAAGGAGTAGAGAGAAGAACTTTGACTCTTGCATGAAAGTAAATACATAAAAGTAAAAGATAGACCCTTCACAAAGGGAAGCAGAGGTTTCCATGCGCCTATTTTTTTTATGATCAACCCCTTAGTGCAAAAGAATGCCACGTTATATTGCCCCTTATGATATCAACCTTTATTATGCAGTCTGTCGCTTTTATTCTTTGCCATCACAAGTTCGCACAACGCTCAATTTTCTCTTGCACTAAATGATCTAGCACTTTTAGAAGCAATTCTTATTGCCTTATTGCACCAATGACAACTTATTTGAAGGATCTTATTCAATCCTTAGGTAGGTATGGTGGACTCTTGGAAATAAGATTTGGGTTTAAGGGTTTTTTGGATGCATGATACGTGTCCAACGTATCTATAATTTTTTATTGTTCCATGCTATTATATTATCTACTTTGGATGTCTAATGGGCTTTAATATACCTTTTTATATTATTTTTGGGACTAACCTATTAACCGAAAGCCCAGTGCAAATTATTGTTTTCTTGTCTATTTCAGTGTTTCGCAGAGAAGGAATATCATACGGAATCTAAACGGAATGAAACCTTCGCGAGGATCTTTTTTGGAACAAACATGATCCAGGAGACTTGGAGTGGACGTCAAGGAAGCAGCGAGGCGGCCATGAGGTAGGAGGGCGCGCCCCCACCCTCGTGGGCCCCTCGCAGCTCCACCGACCTATTTCTTTCGCCTATATATACTCTCGTACCCTAAAACCTTCAGGGAGAGCAACGAAACACCTTTTCCACCGCCGCAACCTTCTGTACCCGTGAGATCCCATCTTGGGGCCTTTTCCGGCGATCTGCCGGAGGGGATTCCATCACGGAGGGCTTCTACATCAACACCATAGCCTCTCTGATGATGTGTGAGTAGTTTACCACAGACCTTCGGGTCCATAGTTATTAGCTAGATGGCTTCTTCTCTCTCTTTGGATCTCAATACAAAGTTCTCCTCGATCTTCTTGGAGATCTATTCGACGTAACTCTTTTTGTGGTGTGTTTACCGAGATCCGATGAATTGTGGGTTTATGAACTTGATTATCTATGAATATTATTTGACTCTTCTCTGAATTCTTATATGCATGATTTGATATCTTTGCAAGTCTCTTAGAATTATCAGTTTAGTTTGGCCTACTAGATTGATCTTTCTTGCAATGGGAGAAGTTCTTAGCTTTGGGTTCAATCTTGCGGTGTCCTTTCCCAATGACAACAGGGGCAGCAAGGCACATATTGTATTGTTGCCATCGAGGATAAAAAGATGGGGTTTATATCATATTGCTTGAGTTTATCCCTCTACATCATGTCTGTTGGAAATATGCCCTAGAGGCAATAATAAATTAGTTATTATTATATTATATTTCATTGTTCATGATAATCGTTTATTATCCATGCTAGAATTGTATTGATAGGAAACTCAGATACATGTGTGGATACATAGACAACACCATGTCCCTAGTAAGCCTCTAGTTGACTAGATCGTTGATCAATAGATGGTTACGGTTTCCTGACCATGGACATTGGATGTCGTTGATAACAGGATCACATCATTAGGAGAATGATGTGATGGACAAGACCCAATCCTAAGCCTAGCACAAGATCGTGTAGTTTGTATGCTAAAGCTTTTCTAATGTCAAGTATAATTTCCTTAGACCATGAGATTGTGCAACTCCCGGATACCGTAGGAGTGCTATGGGTGTGCCAAACGTCACAACATAACTGGGTGGCTATAAAGGTGCACTACGGGTATCTCCGAAAGTGTTTGTTGGGTTGGCATGAATCGAGACTGGGATTTGTCACTCTGTGTAATGGAGAGGTATCTCTGGGCCCACTCAGTAGGACATCATCATAATGTGCACAATGTGACCAAGGAGTTGATCACGGGATGATGTGTTATGGAACGAGTAAAGAGACTTGCCGGTAACGAGATTGAACAAGGTATCGGGATACCGACGATCGAATCTCGGGCAAGTATCGTACCGATAGACAAAGGGAATTGTATACGGGATTGATTGAATCCTTGACATCGTGGTTCATTCGATGAGATCATCGTGGAGCATGTGGGAGCCAACATGGGTATCCAGATCCCGCTGTTGGTTATTGACCGGAGAGTTGTCTCGGCCATGCCTGCATGACTCCCGAGCCCGTAGGGTCTACACACTTAGGGTTCGATGACGCTAGGGTTATAGGGAATAGATGTACGTGGTTACCAAATGTTGTTCGGAGTCCCGGATGAGATCCCGGACGTCACGAGGAGTTCTGGAATGGTCCGGAGGTGAAGATTTATATATGGGAAGTCATCATACGGTCATCGGAATAATTCGGGGGGTTACCGGTATTGTACCGGGACCACCGAAGGGGTTCCGGGGGTGCACTGGGAGGGTCCACCTGCCCCGGAGGGCCCTATGGGCTGTGTGTGGAGAGGGACCAGCCCCTTAGTGGGCTGGGTGCCTCCCCCCTAGGGCCCATGCGCCTAGGGTTTGGGGAGCCCTAAAGGGGGGCGTCCCCCTTGCCTTGGGGGGCAAGGCAACCCCCTGGCCGCCGCCCCCTCCTCAGATTGGATCTGAGGGTGCCGGCCCCCCTCTCCCTTGCCCCTATATATATGTGGGGGGTGGGAGGGCAGCCGCACCCAAGTTCTGGTGCAGCCCTCCCCTCTCCCAAGTCCTCCTCTTCTCCCGCGGTGCTTGGCGAAGCCCTGCAGGATTGCCACGCTCCTCCTTCACCACCACGCCGTCGTGCTGCTGCTGGATGGAGTCTTCCCCAACCTCTCCTTCTCCCCTTGCTGGATCAATGCGTGGGAGACGTCACCGGGCTGCACGTGTGTTGAACGCGGAGGCGCCGTTGTTTGGCACTTAGATCGGAATCAACTGTGATCTAAATCGCCGCGAGTACGACTCCTTCATCCGCGTTCTTGCAACGCTTCCGCTTAGCGATCTACAAGGGTATGTAGATGCACTCCTCTTCCCCTCATTTCTAGATTACTCCATAGATTTATCTTGGTGATGCGTAGAAGATTTTAGATTTCTACTACGATCCCCAACAGTGGTATCAGAGCTAGGTCTATGTGTTGTTTCTATGCACGAGTAGAACACAAGTTGTTGTGGGCGTCGATTTTGTCAATTTAATTGCCGTTACTAGTCTTATCTTGATTCGGCGGCATCATGGGATGAAGCGGCTCGGACCGACCTTACACGTACTCTTACGTGAGACAGGTTCCACCGACTGACATGCACTAGTTGCATAAGGTGGCTAGTGGGTGTCTGTCTCTCCCACTTTAGTCGGATCGGATTCGATGAAAAGGGTCCTTATGAAGGGTAAATAGAAATTGGCATATCACATTGTGGTTTTGGCGTAGGTAAGAAACGTTCTTGCTAGAAACCTATAGCATCCACATAAAAAAATTGCAACAACAATTAGAGGACGTCTAACTTGTTTTTGCAACATATGCCTTGTGATGTGATATGGCCAAAAGGATGTGATGAATGATATATGTGATGTATGAGATTGATCATGTTCTTGTAATAGGAATCACCACTTGCATGTCGATGAGTATGACAACCGGCAGGAGCCATAGGAGTTGTCTTAATTTATTTATGACCTGCGTGTCAACTTAAACGTCATGTAATTACTTTACTTTATTGCTAAACCGTTAGCCACAGTAGTAGAAGTAATAGTTGACGAGACGACTTCATGAAGACACGATGATGGAGATCATGGTGTCATGCCGGTGACGATGATGATCATGGCGCCCCGAAGATGGAGATCAAAAGGAGCAAAATGATATTGGCCATATCATGTCACTATTTGATTGCATGTGGTGTTTATCATGTTTTACATCTTATTTTCTTAGAACGACGGTAGCTTAAATAAGATGATCCCTCACAATAATTTCAAGAAAGTGTTCCCCCTAACTGTGCACCGTTGCAAAGGTTCGTTGTTTCGAAGCACCACGTGATGATCGGGTGTGATAGATTCTAACGTTCGAATACAACGGGTGTAAGCCAGATTTACACACGCAATACACTTAGGTTGACTTGACGAGCCTAGCATGTACATACATGGCCTCGGAACACGGAAGACCGAAAGGTCGAACATGAGTCGTATAGAAGATACGATCAACATGAAGATGTTCACCGATGATGACTAGTCTGTCTCATGTGATGATCGGACACGGCCTAGTTGACTCGGATCATGTATCACTTAGATGACTAGAGGGATGTCTATCTGAGTGGGAGTTCATTAAATAATTTGATTAGATGAACTTAATTATCATGAAAATAGTCTAAATTGTCTTTGCAAATATGTTGTAGATAAATAGCTCATGTTGTAGCTCCCTGTTTCAATACGTTCCTAGAGAAAGACTAAGTTGAAAGATATTGTAAGCAATGATGCGGACTGGGTCCGTAGTCCGAGGAGTGTCCTCACTGCTACACAGAAGGCTTACGTCTTTGATGCACCGCTCGATGTGCAAACCCCTACAACGTCGTCTATGGATGTTGTGAACACCTAACAGACACATCCTGATGACTACTTGACAATTTAGTGCACCATACTTTACGGCTTAGAATCGGAATTCCAATGACGTTTTGAACGCCATAAGACATATGAGATGTTCCAAGAGCTGAAATTGGGATTTCAGGCTCATGCCCGTGTTCAGAGGTATGAGACCTCTGACAAGTTCTTTTGCCAACAAGATGGAGGAGAATAGCTCAGCTAGTGAGCATGTGCTTAGAATGTCTGGGTGCTACAATCACTTAAATCAGGTGGGAGTTAAACTTCCGGATAAGATAGTGATTGATAGAGTTCTCTAGCCACTATCACTAAGCTACTAGATCTTTGTGATGAACTATGACATGCAAGGGATGGAGTTGATCCCGGAGCTGTTCACGGTGCTTAAGACCGCAAAAGGTAGAAATCAAGAAGGAGCATCAAGTGTTGATGGTTTAACAAGACCACTGGTTTCAAGAAGGGCAAGGCTAGAAGGGAAACTTCATGGATGGCAAACCAGTTGCAGCTCCAGTGAAGGAACCCAAGGTTGAACCCAAACCCGAGACTAAGTGCTTCTATTGTAAGGGGAACGGTCACTGGTAGCGGAATTACCCCAAATGCATGGTAGATAAGAAGGCTCGCAACTTCAACAAAATATATACGTGTTATTAATGTGTACCTCACTAGTCTCCTGGTAGCACCTGGGTATTGGATACCGGTTCAGTTGCTATTATTGGTGACTTGAAGCAAAAGCTACTGACTAAACGGAGACTGGCTAAGGGCGAGGTGACGATGTGTGTTGGAAGTATTTCCAAAGTTGATGAGATCACCATCGCACGCTCCATCTGCCTTCGGGATTAGTATTGAACCTAGATAAATGTTATCAGGTGTCTACGTTGAGCATGAATATGATTAGATCATGTTCATTGCAATACGGTTATTCATTTAAGTTAGAGAATAATGGTTATTCTGTTTACATGAATAATACCTTTCATGTTCATGCACCCTATGTGAATGGTTCAGTGAATCTCGGTCGTGGTAATACACATGTTCACGCCAAAAGATGTAGATAGTACCACTTTCTTGTGGCACTGCCGCTTAGGTCATATTGGCATAAGATGCATGAAGAAACTCCGTGTCGATGGATGTTTGGAGTCACTTGATTTTGAATCGCTTGACACATGCGAGCCATGCCTCATGGGCAGGATGACTAAGACCCCGTTTTCAGGTACAATGAAATGGGCAAGTGACTTGTTGGAAATCATACATGCTGATGCATGTGATCCAATGAGAATTGAAGCGTGCGGTGGATATCGCTATTTTCTCATCTTCACTGACGATTTGAGTAGATATAGGTATATTTACTTAATGAAGCACAAGTCTGAAACATTTGAAAAGTTCAAGCAATTTCAGAGTGAAGTTAAGAACCATCATAACAAGAAGATCAAATTCCTACGATCTGATCGATGAGAATTTCTGAGTTATGAGTTTTGCAATCACTTAAGACATTGTGGAATTATTTCAGAGTTGAAGCCACCTGGAACACCATAGGGTAATGGTGTGTCCGGACGTCGTAATCGAACCTTATGAGATATGGTGCGATCTATGATGTCTCTTACCGATCTACCGTTTTCATTTTGAGGATATGCGTTAGAGACAGCTGCATTCACTTTAGATAGGACACCATCTAAGTCCGTTGAGACGACATTGTATGAATATGGTTTGGCAAGAAACCAAAGTTGTCATTTCTTAATGTTTGGGGCTGCGATGCTTAAGGCTTCAGCCGGAGAAGCTTGAACCCAAAAGCGGACAAACACATCTTCATAGGATACCCAAAGGTGACAGTTGGGTATACCTTCTATCTCAGATCCGAGGGAAAATTGTTTGTCGCTAAGAACGGGTCCTTTCTCGAGAAGGAGTTTCTCTCAAAAGAATTGAGTGGGAGGAAGATAGAACTTGATGAGGTTGTCGAACCTTTACTTCAACCAGAGAGTGATCCAACACAGAAAGATGTTTTCTATGGCGCCTACGTCTGTTGAATAGGAAGTTAATGATAGTGATCATGAAGCTTCGGATCAAGTTGCTATCGAACCTCGTAGGTCGACAAGGATATGTACTACTCCTGAGTGGTACGGTAATCCTGTCTTAGATATCATGTTGTTAGACAACAATGAACGTATGAGCTATGGAGAAGCGATGGTGGGCCCATATTCCGACAAATGGTTAGAAGCCATGAAATCCGAGATAGGATCCCTGTATCAGAACAAAGTATGGATTTTGGTGGACTTGCCCGATGATCGGCAAGCCATTGAAATAAATGGATCTTTAAGAAGAAGACAGACGTGGGCGGTAATGTTACTATCTATGAAGCTCGACTTGTGGGAAAGAGTCTTTTCACAAGTTCAAGGAGTTGACTACGATGAGAATTTCTCACCTGTAGCGATGCTTAAGTCCGTCGGAATCATGTTAGCATTAGCTGTATTTTTTGATTATGAAATCTGACAGATGGATGTCAAAAACAAGTTTTCTTACCAGTTTTCGTAAGAAAGAGTTGTATGTGATACAATCAAAGTTTTGTCGATCCTAAGGATGCTAAAAGGTATGCTGGCTCCAGCGATCCTTCTATGGACTAGAGCAAGCATCTCGGAGTCAGAATATATGCTTTGATGGAGTGATCAAAGCTTTTAGGTTTATACAATGTTTGCTAGAAACTTGTATTTACAAGAAAGTGAGTGGGAGCACTACAACATTTCTGATAAGTATATGTGGATGACATATTGTTGATCCAAAATAATGTAGAATTTCTAGAAAGCATAAACAGTTGTTTGAAGAGTGATTTTCAAAGGAAGACCTGGATAAAGCTGCTTACATATTGGGCATCAAGATCTATAGAGATAGATCAAGACGCCTGATGATACTTTCAAAGAACGCACACCTTGACATGATTTTGAAGGAGTTCAAAATAGATCAGTCAAAGAAGGGATTCTTGCCTGAGTTGTAAGGTGTGAAGTTGAGTAAGACTCAAAGCTTGACCACGGCATAAGAAAGAGGAAGGACGAAGGTCATCCCCTATGCTTTTGTCATAGGCTCTATACGGTATGCCATGCTGAGTACCGCACCTGCTGTGTGCCTTGCCACATGTCTGGCAAGAGGGTGCAAAGGTGATCTAGGAGTGGATCACCAAATAGCGGTCAAAATTATCCTTAAAGGAATAAGGAAATGTTTCTCGGTTATGGGGGTGATAAAGAGTTTGACGTAAAGAGTTACGTCGATGCAAGCTTAACACCTATCCGGATAGCTCTGAGTAGAGATACCGGATACGTATAATGGAGCAACAATTTGGAATAGCTCCAAGTGGAACGTGGTAGCAGCATCTATGATATGACATAAAGTTTTGCGAAATACATAGGGATCTGAATATTGCAGACCCGTTGACTACAACCTCTCTCACAAGCATAACATGATCAAACCCAGAACTAATTGAGTGTTAATCACATAGTGATGTGAACTAGATTATTGACTCTAGTAAACTCTTTGGATGTTGGTCACATGGCGATGTGACCTGTGAGTGTTAATCACATGGCGATGTGAACTAGATTATTGACTCTAGTGTAAGTGGGAGACTGTTGGAAATATGCCCTAGAGGCAATAATAAATTAGTTATTATTATATTATATTTCATTGTTCATGATAATCGTTTATTATCCATGCTAGAATTGTATTGATAGGAAACTCAGATACATGTGTGGATACATAGACAACACCATGTCCCTAGTAAGACTCTAGTTGACTAGCTCGTTGATCAATAGATGGTTACGGTTTCCTGACCATGGACATTGGATGTCGTTGATAACGGGATCACATCATTAGGAGAATGATGTGATGGACAAGACCCAATCCTAAGCCTAGCACAACATCGTGTAGTTCGTATGCTAAAGCTTTTCTAATGTCAAGTATCATTTCCTTAGACCATGAGATTGTGTAACTCCTGGATACCGTAGGAGTGCTTTGGTTGTGCCAAACGTCACAACATAACTGGGTGGCTATAAAGTTGCACTACGGGTATCTCTGAAAGTGTCTGTTGGGTTGGCACGAATCGAGACTGGGATTTGTCACTCCGTGTAACGGAGAGCTATCTCTGGGCCCACTCGGTAGGACATCATCATAATGTGCACAATGTGACCAAGGAGTTGATCATGGGATGATGTGTTACGGAACGAGTAAAGAGACTTGCCGGTAACGAGATTGAACAAGGTATCGGGATACCGACGATCGAATCTCGGGTAAGTATCGTACCGATAGACAAAGGGAATTGTATACGGGATTGATTGAATCCTTGACATCGTGGTTCATCCGATGAGATCATCGTGGAGCATGTGGGAGCCAACATGGGTATCCAGATCCCGCTGTTGGTTATTGATCGGAGAGTTGTCTCAACCATGTCTGCATGACTCCCGAGCCCGTAGGGTCTACACACTTAAGGTTCGATGACGCTAGGGTTATAGGGAATAGATGTACGTGGTTACCGAATGTTGTTCGGAGTCCCGGATGAGATCTCGGACGTCACAAAGAGTTCCGGAATGGTCCAGAGGTGAAGATTTATATATGGGAAGTCATCATACGGTACCGGAATAATTCGGGGGGTTACCGGTATTGTACCGGGACCACCGAAGGGGTTCCAGGGGTCCACCTGCCCCGGAGGGCCCTATGGGCTGTGTGTGGAGAGGGACCAGCCCCTTAGTGGGCTGGGCGCCTCCCCCCTAGGGCCCATGCACCTAGGGTTTGGGGGAGCCCTAAAGGGGGGCGCCCCTTGCCTTGGGGGGCAAGGCAACCCCCCTGGCCGCCGCCCCCTCCTCAGATTGGATCTGAGGGGGCCGGCCCCCCTCTCCCTTGCCCCTATATATATGTGGGGGGTGGGAGGGCAGCCGCACCCAAGTTCTGGCGCAGCCCTCCCCCTCTCCCAAGTCCTCCTCTTCTCCCGCGGTGCTTGGCGAAGCCCTGCAGGATTGCCACGCTCCTCCTTCACCACCACGCCGTCGTGCTGCTGCTGGATGGAGTCTTCCCCAACCTCTCCTTCTCCCCTTGCTGGATCAAGGCGTGGGAGACGTCACCGGGCTGCACGTGTGTTGAACGCGGAGGCGCAGTTGTTCGGCGCTTAGATCGGAATCAACTGCGATCTAAATCGCTGCGAGTACGACTCCTTCATCCACGTTCTTGCGACGCTTCCGCTTAGCGATCTACAAGGGTATGTAGATGCACTCCCCCCCTCGTTGCTAGATTACTCCATATATTGATCTTGGTGATGCGTAGAAGATTTTAAATTTCTGCTATGACCCCCAACAATGTCATCTTGCCTAATGTGTTACTCCGTTCTTATGAACTTAATACTCTAGATGCATGCTGGATAGCGGTCGATGTATGGAGTAATAGTAGTAGATGCAGAATCGTTTCGGTCTATTTGACACGGACGTGATGCCTATATTCATGATCATTGCCTTAGATATCATCATAACTATGCGCTTTTCTATCAATTTGTCGGCAGTAATTTGTTCACCCACCATAATACATGCTATCTTGAGAGAAGCCACTAGTGAAACCTATGGCCCCCGGGTCTACTTTACATCATATTAATTTCCCGTCAACAAGCCATTTCTGTCCCCGTTTATTTTGCAATCTTTATTTTCCAATCTATACAACAAAAATACCAAAAATATTTATCTTATTATGTAGCGACCAGACCTCAAACAGTCCGATCTCTGTGCTTTAGTGTCATCCCTGGATCAGTAATGCTGACACACACAGTACTTGAAGGATTTATAACAGAGTAGCAATCACACACTTAGTACATCGAATGTCTCAAAAGAGAACTTATTACAATAAATATGGCTTAAGGCCATCTAATAATGATAACAGCGGAAGGCTTGGAAAATAAGTGAGTCCATCAACTCCAACGGCATCACTGAGTATAGAACCATGACCTAAAGGCACCTTACTCGTCGTCTGAAAAGTCTGCAATATGAACGTTGCAGCCCGAAAACGGGTCAGCACATGGAATATGCTGGCAATGTAACACATAGAGAGTAATGAAGGAATAAAGCTATACTACATGCATATATGGCTGGTGGAAAGCTCTACGGTTACAGTTTTTGCATAAAGCCAAATTTTCCCTACTGCAAAGGAATAAATTTTATTTAACTATCATGGTGGTTGTTAAACATTGAGAAGATAGACATCCTCTCAATCCCAATTAAGTATCATCATTCAAACCCAACAGTATTAATTGAAGCAACATGATGAGATTCACATGATAATCCAAGTGCTAGATACTCAAGACGTCCATCACCGGGGACACGGCTAACCATGATTAGTTTATACACTCTGCAGAGGTTTGCGCACTTTTCCCCACAAGACTCGATCTCCTCCGTTGGGATTCTCGCACCGCATGATGTTTGAGAAACGGATGACCGAGACATAGTCTTTCAGAAGTGCTAGCACCTTACGATCGGGTAGACAGTACCAACCTACATCCCCTACATCTACTAGTCTACCACTATAAGAGTTCGCACGACTTAGTCAACTATGCTAGAGCCCATAGTAGCTTGTGGCTGCACACGGAAGTTTCTATTATGAATAATCTCATGATCCCTTTGAGCCTGGGTGGCGGTCCATAAAGAAAAACAGGCAATCGCTGGAATACCCAGGTGCCTCAATCCACCCAGATGTGTGTTTAAGTTGCCACCTTAAATAAACCATTAATTTATCAATCTCACATCTGTCATGGATACACTCACCCAATCCACGTCTACTAGCATAGCATGGCATAATAAGCAAACGTAGAAGTAACTCCCAAGGGTTTGATAATAAAACAGGTAATAGGTACTACCTCATCTACTTCCCAAAACCCACAATTTAATTAGATCCTAATCATGCAATTGTTTGAGGATTGATCTAATGCATAAAACTGGGTATGAAGGGATATGATCAAAGTGTTACTTGCCTTGATGATGATCCGCGAAACCTAGAGATTCAAAGTAGAAAGCGGCGCACTCCGGGTACTCTATCGCAAACAAACAAGCATACAATAAGTACTCATCTAATGCACGGGTAAAACTCAAATAAGAAATCTAACCAGAAAGTCCAACTTAAGAACTCCGGTTTGCAAAAGAATCAAATCGAACGAAACAACAAAAGTTAAACAGTGAAAGAAACAAACTTCGTTTACTAATCTGGATCTAAGTCAAATTTTACAGATGCAAAAACTTGCTTGAGTTAGTTAAACGGAAAAAGGGTTTCGAGACGAAACTCCAGGCTCTTGAATCGCTTGATTCCGATAAATGAGCGAAAAGATAAACTAAAAGGAAAATCGGACCAAAAATCGCGATCAGAAATAATCATGGAAAATCCCAGAAAAAGAAAACTGACGAACAAATTAACGAATGAACGTTCGTTATCTGAAACTAAACGGTGAATGCGTTCGTTAAAACGAACGAACGAGCGAACGCTCGCTAAAAAACCGATGAAACCGATCTAGAAAAAATAAACCTAGGGTTTCTAAAAAAACCGGATCAGTTTTTCTTAAAAAACCGGGGTGGCGGGCGGCTACCTTGGCTCGGGCTCCGGCGAGATCTGTTGGGGTCCGGCGGGGCTCCGGTGGCGGTGGGCGGTGTGGGGTGGCGGGGCGGCGGCTCCTGGCGGCGGCGCAAGGCGGCGGGGCGGCAGTGGCTTGCGGCGGCGGGGCGGGGCCGGCTGGGCCGGCTCGGCTGGGCCTTCGGCCTAGCCGGGCGCGCGAGAGTTTTTTTAATATAATCCCGCCGAACTAAGAAAAATTCTAGAAAAATAAATAAAAATCTAAAAATGCCAAAACAAATTTTCACCATCTAAATAAAATATTTAGAACAGGATGAACATTTTCTTGGCCCTAAAATGTAGTTTTGAAAACGTGCAATTTTTCCTAAATTCAAATAGAATAGCAAGAAAAATCCGAAATAAAATCTTACTTGATTTTTTAAAAACCTTCAATATTTCTTTATTTTGGGAAAGTCATTTTATTCCCTCTCTCATATTTTTATTATAGAAATAATTGAAGGTAAAATAAATAAAATCAATGATCCTGTTTTCAAAATTTGAGAAAAACTCAAATATTAAAATAACGAAATCCCCAACTCTCTCCGTGGGTCCTTGAGTTGCGTAGAATTTCTGGATCAGGCCAAAAGCAAATAAAATATGATATGCCGTGATGACCTAATGTATAACATTCCAAATTGAGAATTTGGGATGTTACAAACCTACCCCCCTTAAGATGAATCTCGCCCTCGAGATTCGGGTTGGCTAGAAAATAGGTGAGGGTGGTCCTTCAGCAGTTCTTCCTCTCGCTCCCAGGTGGCTTCATCCTCGGTGTGGTGGCTCCACTGAACTTTGCAAAACTTGATAACCTTGCTGCGGGTGACTCGGCTGGCATACACAAGAATCTTGACTGGTTTCTCCTCATAGGTCAAATCACTATCCAACTGAATTGCTTCCAGCGGCACTGTATCTCTCAGCGGTATGTCCGCCATCTCTGCGTGGCACTTCTTCAACTGGGAAACGTGGAACACATCGTGAACTCCTGACAATCCTTCGGGAAACTCCAACTTATAGGCAACTTCTCCCATACGTTCCAAAACTTTGTATGGTTCCACAAAACGTGGCGCTAACTTTCCCTTAACTCCAAAGTGCTTAAGTCCCCGAAGTGGAGATACTCGAAGATAGTCTTCGACTTCGTAAACTGTCTCCTTGCGTTTAGAATCTGCATAGCTCTTCTGCCTGGACTGGGCTACCTTGAGCCTATCGCGAATCAATTTCACTTTTTGTTCAGACTCCTTAATCAAATCCGGTCCAAACAACTGGCGGTCTCAAACTTCATCCCATGACAATGGTGTTCTGCACCTTCTTTCGTACAAGGCTTCGAAAGGGGCCATCTTCAAACTGGATTGATAACTGTTGTTGTAAGAGAACTCTACATATGGCAAATTGTCGTCCCAACTAGATCCATAGTCTAGCACACAAGCTCTCAGCATATCCTACAAAATCTGATTGACTCTCTCGGTCTGTCCATCTGTCTGCGGATGAAAAGCTGTACTGAACTCTATCCTGGTACCCAAAGTTTCGTGCAACTGATTCTAGAACTTTGAGGTAAACTGGGTTCCTCTATCTGATACAATGCTCCTCAGAACTCCAGCAGACATATGATCCTGGTCATGTATATCTTTGCCAACTTAGCACTGGTGTAAGTGGTCTTTACTGGGATGAAATGAGCTACCTTCGTCAAGCGATCAACTACAACCCATATCGAGTTATAGCCTGAACGGGTCCTGGGCAATCCCGTGATGAAATCCATGCCTAGCTTATCCCACTTCCATTCGGGTATCGGCAATGGTTGTAGCAATCCTGCTGGCTTCTGATGCTCTGCCTTTACTCTCTGACATACATCACAAACTGCTACATACTCTTCAATATCCTTCTTCATTCTGGTCCACCAGAAAGTATCCTTCAAATCCAAATACATCTTGGTATTTCCTGGGTGAATCGAGTATGGTGAATCATGGGCCTCCTGCAGAATCAACTTCCTGATCTCCAGGTCGTTAGGCACATAAATACGGTCTTCAAACCATAGGGTATCATGCTCATCCTCATGAAATCCTTTAACTTTTCCTTTGCTCATCTTCTCCTTTATAGAGGCAACCTCCCTGTCAGTCTTCTGAGCTTCTCTGATCTTATCCATCAAAGTAGATTGGATCTCCAATGCTACTACAAAGCCTCTCGGAACTATCTCCAAACATAGCTCACGAAGGTCTTTGGCTAACACCTTCGGTAAATCTCCCGTCATTAGTGTGTTGACATGGCTCTTATGGCTCAGCGCATCGGCTACTACGTTAGCCTTTCCGGGATGATAATGCAATCTCATATCATAATCCTTGATGAGCTCCAACCATCTCCTTTGTCTGAGATTTAGGTCCTTCTGCGTGAAAATATACTTCAAACTCTTGTGATTCGTGTATACTTCACAATGGTTTCCAATGAGAAAATGTCTCCAAGTCTTCAATGCATGCACTACGGCTGCTAACTCCAAATCATGTGTGGCATAATTCAACTCATGAGGTTTCAGCTGTCGTGAAGCATACGAAACAACTCTTCCCTCCTGCATAAGCACTGCTCCAAGTCCTCGACGTGAAGCATCGCAATATACCTCGTAATCCTTGCGCTGATCTGGCAAAATCAACACTGGCGAGGTAACCAAACGTTTCTTTAACTCCTGGAAACTGGCCTCACATTCCTCAGTCCATTTGAACTTGGTATCCTTCTTCAACAACTCCGTCATAGGCTTCGCAATTTTTGAGAAATTCTCTATGAATCTCCGGTAGTATCCTGCAAGTCCAAGAAAACTCTGGATCTCTCCAACTGTTGTTGGTGCTTCCCAATTTGTCACAGTGACAACCTTGGTGGGATCTACTGTTATACCTTCTCCGGATATAACGTGTCCGAGGAATCCAACTTCCTTCAACCAAAACTCACATTTGCTGAACTTGGCGTATAGCTAATGTTCTTTGAGCTTCTCAAGTACCAAATGCAAATGCTCCTTATGCTCCTCTTCATTCTTTGAGTAGACCAAAATATCAGCAATGAACACCACGACAAACTTATCCAAAAACTCCATAAACACCTTGTTCATCATGTTCATAAAATATGCAGGTGCGTTAGTCACACCAAATGACATAACGGTATACCCGTACAGCCCATACCTGGTGGTAAAAGCCGTCTTAGTGTAACATCCCAAATTTTCAATTTGGGATGTTATACATTAGGTCATCACTGCATATCATATTTTATCTGCTTTTGGCCTGATCCAGAAATTCTATGCAACTCAAGGACCCAGGGAGAGAGTTGGGGATTTCGTTATTTTCATATTTGAGTTTTTTCTCAAATTTTGAAAACAGGATCATTGATTTTATTTATTTTACCTTCAATTATTTCTATAATAAAAATATGAGAGAGGGAATAAAATGACTTTCCCAAAATAAAGAAATATTGAAGGTTTAAAAAATCAAGTTAGATTTTATTTCGGATTTTTCTCGCTATTTTATTTGAATTTTGGAAAAATTGCACGTTTTCAAAACTGCATTTTCGGGGCCAAGAAAATGTTCATCATGTTCTAAATATTTTATTTAGATGGTGAAAATTTGTTTTGGCATTTCTAGATTTTTATTTTTTTCTATGATTTTCTTAGTTCGGCGGGATTATTTAAAAAAAAACTCCCGCGCGCCCGACTGGGCCGAAGGCCCAGCCGCCGCCGCCTCCCGCATCCCGATTGGGACCGGAGTCCCGATCGCCGCCGCCGAGTCCGGGAGGGCCACGCCGCCTCAGCCCCTCCCGCAAGCCACCGCCACCACCCTCCCCTTTATAAACTGACCCGGGCCCCCTGGAGCCCCACAGCCGGAGCCGCCAGCGCCGCAAGCCATCGCCGACCCGCCGCCTTGCGCCGCCACCGCAAGCCACTGCCGCCCCGTCGCCTTGCACCGCCGCCACTCCGCCACCCCACGCCGCCCACCGCCACAGGAGCCCCGCCGGACCCCGCCAGACCTCGCCGGAGCCCGAGCCGAGGTAGTCGCCCGCCACCCCGGTTTTCTAAGAAAAACTGATCCGGTTTTTTCAGAAACCCTAGGTTTATTTTTTTAGATCAGTTTTATTGTTTTTTAGCGAGCGTTTGTTCGTTTTAATGAACGCGTTCACCATTTAGTTTCAGATAACGAACGTTCGTTCGTTAATCTGTTGGTTAGTTTTTCTTTTTCTTGGATTTTCCGTGATTATTTCTGATCGCGATTTCTGATCCGATTTTCGTTTTAGTTTATCTTCTCGCTCGTTTATCGGAATCAGGCGATTCAAGCGCCTGGAGTTTCGTCTTGAAACCTTCTTTCCGTTTAACCAACTCAAACAAGTTTTTGGATCTGTAAAATTTGACTTAGATCCAGATTAGTAAACGAAGTTTGTTTCTTTCCTTGTTTGACTTTCGTTGTTTCGTTCGATTTGATTCTTTTTGCAAACTGGAGTTCTTAAGTTGAACTTTCTGGTTAGATTTCTTATTTGAGTTTTACCCGTGCATTAGATGATTACTTATTGTATGCTTGTTTGTTTGTGATAGAGTACCCGGAGTGCGCCGCTTGCTACTTTGAATCTCTAGGTTTCGCGGATCGTCAGCAAGGCAAGTAACACTTTGATCATATCCCTTCATACCCAGTTTTATGCATTAGATCAATCCTCAAACAATTGCATGATTAGGATCTAATTAAATTGTGGGTTTTGGGAAGTAGATGAGGTAGTACCTATTACCTGTTTTATTATCAAACCCTTGGGAGTTACTTCTACGTTTGCCTATTATGCCATGCTATGCTAGTAGACATGGATTGGGTGAGTGTATCCATGACAGATGCGAGATTGATAAATTAATGGTTTATTTAAGGTGGCAACTTAAACACACATCTGGGTGGATTGAGGCTCCTGGGCATTCCAGCGATTGCTTGTTTTTCTTTATGGACCGCCACCCAGGCTCAAAGGGATCATGAGATTATTCATACTAGAAACTTCCGTGTGCAGCCACAAGCTACTATGGGCTCTAGCATAGTTGACTAAGTCGTGTGAACTCTTAAAGTGGTAGACTAGCAGATGTAGGGGATATAGGTTGGTACTGTCTACCCGATCGTAAGGTGCTAGCACTTCTGAAAGACTATGTCTCGGTCTTCCGTTTCTCAAACATCATGCAGTGCGAGAATCCCAACGGAGGAGACCGAGTCTTGTGGGGAAAAGTGCGCAAACCTCTGCAGAGTGTATAAACTAATCATGGTTAGCCGTGTCCCCGGTTATGGACGTCTTGAGTATCTAGCACTTGGATTATCATGTGAATCTCATCATGTTACTTTAATTAATACTGTTGGGTTTTAATGATGATACTTAATTGGGATTGAGAGGATGTCTATCTTCTCAATGTTTAACATCCACCATGATAGTTAAATAAAATTTATTCCTTTGCAGTAGGGAAAAATTGGCTTTATGTAAAAACTGTAACCATAGAGCTTTTGTGACGCCCCGAGACCGATGTGCCAGGTGTCTCCCAGTTATTCGCCATCGTTGCCATGTCATTTGCTTGCGTGTTGCATCTTATCATGTCATCATGTGCATTACATCATCATGTTTTCAAAACTTGCATCCGTCCCGGTCTTCCAGTTCCTTCCGTTGTCCGTTCTGAGCCCAGTCACACTTGCACGCGCCCGCGGCACGTCCGAAATATTATTTTATAAGTGGCCGAAAAATGTTCTCGGAATGGGTTGAAAGTTGGCGTGCGGTGTTGTTATGTTGTAGGTAGGCCGCCTGCCAAGTTTCATCGCATTCGGAGTTCGTTTGACGCCCCAACGGATAACTATAGCGGCAATATAGCCGGTCAAAACATCGGACGTTTTCGGTCTCCGAAAAAAATTGCCAGGTTGCTTTTCTCTTCTCTCGTCTTAGCCCAACTCTTTTACACAGCCCACTAGGTCCAACCTAACCCTCCTCACATCCGAAGCCGTCCGGTTGTTATCGGAGGACCCTGAAACCCCTCCTAACCACCTGACCCCCCTCTTTGCATCAGTGCATCGAACCTCGAGTGCGCGTCCGAAAGCTGTCCCGGACCCGACCCGGATAGTCATCACTATTGGGTCCGGAACATCCCCAAACATCTGCAAAATATCATCGTTTTATTTATTGGACTCCTTAGCATATTTATTCTCGTCCGTCGGATTTCGATCCGATGATCCAGATCCCTCTCCTTTCACCTACATGCTATATATAGCCCCTAACCCTAAATTCTAGGGACCTTGTCCTATCCATCCCATCCCCACGCCACCGCCACTCTCCTTGTTTTCAGCGTCGGACCAACCAGTCGCCCTCCTCATTTTTTCCCCGATCCAACCAGCAACCGCAACCCTGCACCCCTCGCTCCAGCGTGCCCGTGCCCGAGAGCCTCCCTGCTCGCTCGATCTGGGATCGAGAGGGAGCTCCTCCTGTTTGCTCCTCCCACTGTGGCGCCGTCGCCGCAGGTGGACCCAGCGCCGGCCTCCCGCGCTCGACAACGTTCCCGTCCTCCTCCTCCCGCGCGTGCCCGCAGGTGCCGAGGCCACTTCCTCTGCTCGATCCTGTGGGAATCACGAGCAGCTCATCCCCGTTGCTTCGATCTCCAGCGAGCACCAGGACCTCCCCGGCCCTCCTTCTCCTGCCTTGGCCTGAACCTCGCCGCTAGTGACCTCGTTCCTCTCCTTTTCCCCGTTTTATTTCAATTCCCTCTCGTTCCTCTCCCTCACCCCGAAGCCATGGTGCTTCGCAGGTCCCATTCATGGCCGCCCGGTGGACTTCAGCGCCGCCAACCACAAGACATGGCTACCTCATCTCCGTCTATGTCTAGATTCGTCGACCGTCGCCTGGAGCCTCGCCTGTGCTGCACCCTCGCTGAACCTCGCTGTCGTCTTGCCTGCTCTGTGCCCAGCCTGCATTGCTGAGGAGATGGTTCTGCAGGGACCCCGTCGAGCCCGCGCCAAGTCCCTGTCGCGCCGGAAAGATTCTTCATGCGTCCCTTTTCCTCCGAACCGAGCAGAGCTCCGCCTCCGCTTGATCTGGTGCCCTCCGACTTTGCCATGCCCCGCCGCCGTTCCCTGAACCCCTCTGTCGCCGTTGCTCTGCCTCCAGGCGAGGACATGAGCGAGCTTGTCGCGCCCGTGCCCGTTGACCTGGTCACTCGGCCAGGCCTTGGACTACGCCAGCATGCGTCCTTCTCGACCGGGCCGAGCCCATGGTGAGGCAAACCCCCTAGTGCCTCTCTTTTATTTTTTATTTTTATTCTTTTCCTTCCTTTGGCCCAGCTAGTCTCGGCCCGTGTATTTTTTTCCAGTGCCTGGGTTTTGCTAATTAATTAGAGCCTGTAGGTTTAGCAGAAAACCCCTCCATGTTCATGCATTTAATAACTTCTAAACCGTGCATCGGATTAAAATACTTTATATATGTAACAAGCTTTTGTGTAGATTACTAATTTGCAACTTTCATCTATGTTTAAAATGTATAAAATGCTGTTTGGTTAAATTTGCTCCTATGTCATGTTAAAATGATTTAATTCATAACTTAATAACCGTAGCTCGGTTTTAAATAAACTTTATATGTAAATGGGGTAGAAAAATGCCTAGATTATCATGGTGGCATCACTTTGCATGTTTAACAACTATAATATGTGGTTTAGGGCAGAACAGTACCAAACCTTAAAATTTGCACATGAGGAGTTTCCGGACTTGTTGCTTGTTGTTTCCGGCCTCATTTAAACTTGCCTAGTTAAGTAGTTCTACTATGCTCCACCTCTTGCCATATTAATCTACATTTAATATTGTTGGGTACATAAACGAGATCGAACTAAATAACTTGTTGTGGTGTTTCGTCAATAGGCAATTCGTTGCATATTGATCTCCACTTAATTTGTAGAATTGCTTGTGCATTTTGCCATGCCATGCTTCATTAAACCGGACATGCATCATACTTGGTTGTGCATCATGCCATGTTCATGTGGTGGTTGTTTACTATGTTGTTTGCTTCTTTCCAGTGTTGCTTCTTTGGGTTGGTTCTGATAACGTCGTGTTTGTGAGGATTCATTCGACTTCGTCCGTTTGTCTTCTTCATGGACTCGTTCTTCTTCCTTGTAGGATCTCAGGCAAGATGAACATACCCTCGAAATCACTTCTATCTTTGCTTGCTAGTTGCTCGCTCTTTTGCTATGCCATGCTGCGATACCTACCACTTGCTTATCATGCCTCCCATATTGTTAAGCCAAGCCTCTAACCCACCTTGTCTTAGCAAACCGTTGTTTGGCTATGTTACCGCTTTGCTAAGCCCCTCTTATAGCATTGTTAGTTGCAGGTGCAGATTGGAGTTTGTTCCTTGTTGGAACATGGATATTTTGTTGGGATATCACAATATCTCTTATTTAATTAATGCATCTATATACTTGGTAAAGGGTGGAAGGCTCGGCCTTATGCCTGGTGTTTTGTTCCACTCTTGCCGCCCTAGTTTCCGTCATATCGGTGTTATGTTCCCGGATTTTGCGTTCCTTACACGGTTGGGTTATAATGGGAACCCCTTGACAGTTCGCCTTGAATAAAACTCCTCCAGCAATGCCCAACATTGGTTTTACCATTCGCCACCTAGCCTCTTTTCCCTTGGGAGTCACGCTCCCGAGGGTCATGATTATTTTAACCCCCCCAGGCCAGTACTCTCTGAGTGTTGGTCCAAACTAGAGCCCTATGGAGCGCCCCCTCGGGGAAACTCGAGGTTTGGTTTTAGTTGTATGGAGCGCTCATCTGAGTGTTCCCTGAGAACGAGATATGTGCAGCTCCTATCGGGATTTGTCAGCACATTCGGGCGGTGTTGCTGGACTTGTTTTATCATTGTCGAGGATGTCTTGTAACCGGGATGCGGAGTCTGATCGGATTGTCTTGGGAGAAGGAATATCCTTCGTTGATCGTGAGAGCTTGTGATGGGCTAAGTTGGGACACCCCTGTAGGGATTTAAACTTTCTAAAGCCGTGCCCGCGGTTATGGGCAGATGGGAATTTGTTAATGTCCGGTTGTAGAAAACCTGAAGTTGATCTTAATTAAAATACATCAACCGTGTGTGTAACCGTGATGGTCTCTTCTCGGCAGAGTCCGGGAAGTGAACACGGTGTTGGAGTTATGCTTGACGCAGGTTGTTCTAGGATCACTTCTTGATCATAGTTTCTCGACCGTGCTTTGCCTCCTCTTCTCGCTCTCATTTGCGTAAGGTAGCCACCATATATGCTAGTCGCTTGCTGCAGCTCCACCTCATACCTTTTACCTTACCTATAAGCTTAAATTGTCTTGATCGCGAGGGTGTGAGATTGCTGAGTCCCCATGACTCACAGATACTTCCAAAAACCAATTTGCAAGTGCCGATGATACCGTGTCGGTGATGCAACCAAGCTCAAGGAGGAGCTCTATGAAGATCGTGTTCTTTATGTAGTTTCGTATTCCAGTTGATCAGTAGTTGAGCCCAGTTGGGACGATCGGGGATCTGTGTAGCACTTGGGGTAGTCTTCTTTTATTTTGGTTCCGTAGTCGGACCTTGAGTGTATTTGGATGAATGTAATGTTGTATTCGTGTATTGTGTGAAGTGGCGATTGTAAGCCAACTATGTATCTTTTTCCCTTATGTATTACATGGGTTGTGTGAAGATTACCTCACTTGCGACATTGCTTTCAATGCGGTTATGCCTCTAAGTTGTGCTTTGACACGTGGGAGATATAGCCACATCAAGGGCGTTACAGCTTTCCACCAGCCATATATGCATGTAGTATAGCTTTATTCCTTCATTACTCTCTATGTGTTACATTGCCAGCATATTCCATGTGCTGACCCGTTTTCGGGCTGCAACGTTCATGTTGCAGACTTTTCAGACGATGAGTAAGGTGCCTTTAGGTCATGGTTCTATACTCACTGATGCCGTTGGAGTTGATAGACTCACTTATCTTCCAAGCCTTCCGCTGTTATCGTTATTAGATGGCCTTAAGCCATATTTATTGTAATAAGTTCTCTTTTGAGACATTCGATGTACTAAGTCTGTGATTGCTACTCTGTTATAAATACTTCAAGTACTGTGCGTGTCAACATTACTGATCCAGGGATGACACTAAAGCACAGAGATCGGACTATTTGAGGTCTGGTCGCTACAAGATGGTATCAGAGCACACGCTAACTGTAGGACACGACCACTAAGCTAAAAGCCCTTGATCACTACTCACTCTTCTCATTTCTGACTCCTCATCTTTTCTACTCTTTTAGGATGGCGGATGCAAGGAACAAGTTCAGCAACCAGATGAAGATACACCCTTTGGACGTCACTTGAAGGAAGTCACTAGATACCTGAACATCGAAGTACCAAGCTTCACCGGGACCTACAACGCCACTTTACCTGAAGAGGAACGCTGTATGATTCAAGTTCAAGTTCTAGGAAGGACGTTCATGCCCGTCACTGAGCCCATAGAGTTTTCCTTTGATGCACCAACCTGGAATCTAGGAAAGAGCATGGCATCCCACATCACTATGGGGCGCATTGGAGAAGTTTACCACAAGGATCTCAAGGATACTATCTACCAGATTTGTGGGCGTCGAGATGAGCAATGGGAGATGATCAGCACCAGGAATGATAGATCAATTGCAGCTTTCATCCAGGAGTTAAACCAGCACATTCAACGCCAGGAGAACCAGATGTGTGCAGACATGATATACCTGAAGAAAGCCATGACCAAGATCACGGAGCTGGAGGAAGAACTCAAGTCTACACGCGATGGATATGAGGAGGAAATAGCAACACTAGTAGAGAAGAATGATGATCAGAAGAAGAAGCTAAAAGTGTTCATGGGATTTCCCGCAACTGGAGGAGAAGACGAAGATTGCACTTATCCAGAGAACTACATCAACATCGACGACACCGACTCGGACCCAGACGATAGCGATGATGACTATGTTGATGAAGCTGGAGCAGATATCATGGAGTCTTCATCGGAGCAGTTTTTCTAGTCGACCACCATAACAGTAGTAGTATTCTCCCAAGTATCTAGTATAGCCTGAGCACTTTTTGTAATGGTAGATAGACCGTTGCATGCCCTTGTTTGATTGAATGAAGTGATTTTGTTTGCATTTGCCTCATGTGCATATGGGTAGTGTTTTCCCTCTAGACCTCATTCTATTCTATATTCTCATATTTTCTAAACCCCAGATGCCTCTGAGACGTGACAATGGATGTGCTTTCCCACCGGAGCTCACTCGGTTGATCCAGCAGCAGAATACGTTGATGCGGTTGCTAGTCCAGAATCAGAATCAGGGGAACAACAACAACAACCCACCACCGCCACCACCTGTTGATCACTTAACCCGTTTTCTTAAGCTGAATCTGCCGGTGTTCTCTAGTAGCACCGGGCCTATAGTAGCAGATGATTGGCTCCGAAAGATTGGAAGGGAGTTAACCACTACAGGATGTACTGATGCTGAGAAGGTGTGCTTTGCCGCACATCAGTTGGATGCACCAGCAACATCATGGTGGGAGAATTACACTATCACCTACCCTATAGCCACGGTGACATGGGACCAATTTCAGCAGGCTTTCCGTACTGCCCATGTTTCAGCGGGAGCTATGGCCATGAAGAAGCGTGAGTTTCGCAACTTGCACCAAGGAGGATGGACAGTTGGCCAGTATGTGGATGACTTTAGTAAGCTAGCACGTTATGCCCCAGATGGCGTTCCTACGGATGCAGCTAAGCAGGAGAAGTTTCTGGAAGGACTGAATGATGAGTTGAGCATGCAGTTGATGGTAGCAAGCTTCAACAACTACCAGGAGTTGGTAGATCGCGCTCTTATGATTGAAGGGAAGCAACAGCAGATTGAAAACCGCAAGAGGAAGTATGGACAAGGGAAGTACAATTTTGGATCTCAGCAGAAGCCACGTTTTACCCCTAAACCGGGAGGACATTTTCAGCATACCCATGGAGTAGGCAGCTCGCACAATCATAATGGCCCCAAGAATGGTAATGGGAATGGAGGAAGCAACGGCCAGAACCTTACCAACCCATCAATGCCAGCTAAGAGAGACCTGAGCCAAGTCACTTGCTATAAGTGCCAGAAGACTGGACATTACGCCAATGAATGTCCTAAAGCCCAGAATGGAAATGGCAATGTAGGCTCTGGGAAGAAGTCGAACCCTTTCAATAGGGGACAGCTGAACCACGTTAACATGGAGGAGGTTGAAGCTCAGCCAGATGCAGCAATAGGTAAGTTTTTGGTTAAGTCATTTACTGCACTCGTTCTTTTTGATACTGGTGCATCGCATTCATACATCTCAAGGGGATTTGTGGATAAGTATAAACTGCCAACCCAAGCCCTTAGGTCACCCATGTTAGTAACCTCGCCTGGAGCAGAGTATATGGCTAGTCTATGGTGTGATCGGTTACCATTAAGGATTGGTAACTATTTATTTCCCTCAGACCTAATAGTATTGGAATCTCAAGGATTAGATGTGATATTAGGCATGGATTGGTTATCGAAGTATGGAGGGAACATTGAATGCACCAGTAAGTCAATTTTGCTTACGACGCCAGAAGGAAGAAGGATCAAGTATGTATCCTGGCATGTGTCGAAGAGGAATCAAGTAAATTCCTTATCAGTCGTTGTGTAGGAGGAAGTACCAGTGGTGAAGGATTTCCCTGACGTATTTCCAGAGGAGTTGCCAGGCATGCCACCGGATAGAGATATTGAGTTTTTGATTGAGCTTTTGCCAGGCATAGGGCCCATATCTAAGAGACCATACAAGATGCCCGCAAAAGATTTGGAGGAGATTAAGAAGCAAATTAAGGAGTTACTGGATAAAGGTTATATTCGCCCAAGTTCTTCACCTTGGGGATCGCCAGTACTTCTAGTGGAGAAGAAGGATGGATCGTTAAGAATGGTTGTTGATTATCAAGGATTGAATGAAGTAACAATCAAGAACAAGTACCCACTACTGATGATCAATGATCTGTTTGATCGATTGCAAGGAGCTAAGGTATTTTCCTAGATCGGTCTGCGATTAGGATACCATCAGTTAAAAATTCGAGAGCAGGATATACCTAAGACGGCTTTTACCACCAGGTATGGGCTGTACGAGTATACCGTTATGTCATTTGGTCTGACTAATGCACCTGCATATTTCATGAACATGACGAACAAGGTGTTTATGGAGTTTTTGGATAAGTTCGTTGTGGTGTTCATTGATGATATTTTGGTCTACTCAAAGAATGAAGAGGAGCATAAGGAGCATTTGCATTTGGTACTTGAGAAGCTCAAAGAACATTAGCTATACGCCAAGTTCAGCAAATGTGAGTTTTGGTTGAAGGAAGTTAGATTCCTCGGACACGTTATATCCGGAGAAGGTATAGCAGTAGATCCCACCAAGGTTGTCACTGTGACAAATTGGGAAGCACCAACAACAGTTGGAGAGATCCGGAGTTTTCTTGGACTTGCAGGATACTACCTGAGATTCATAGAGAATTTCTCAAAAATTGCGAAGCCTATGACGGAGTTGTTGAAGAAGGATACCAAGTTTAAATGGACTGAGGAATGTGAGGCCAGTTTCCAGGAGTTAAAGAAACGTTTGGTTACCTCGCCAGTGTTGATTTTGCCAGATCAGCGCAAGGATTACGAGGTATATTGCGACGCTTCACGTCGAGAACTTGGAGCAGTGCTTATGCAGGAGGGAAGAGTTGTTTCGTATGCTTCACGACAGCTGAAACCTCATGAGTTGAATTATGCCACACATGATTTGGAGTTAGCAGCCGTAGTGCATGCATTGAAGACTTGGAGACATTTTCTCATTGGAAACCATTGTGAAGTATACACGAATCACAAGAGTTTGAAGTATATTTTCACGCAGAAGGACCTAAATCTCAGACAAAGGAGATGGTTGGAGCTCATCAAGGATTATGATATGAGATTGCATTATCATCCCGGAAAGGCTAACGTAGTAGCCGATGCGCTGAGCCGTAAGAGCCATGTCAACACACTAATGACGGGAGATTTACCGAAGGTGTTAGCCAAAGACCTTCGTGAGCTATGTTTGGAGATAGTTCCGAGAGGCTTTGTAGGCAGCATTGGAGATCCAATCTACTTTGATGGATAAGATTAGAGAAGCTCAGAAGACTGACAGGGAGGTTGCCTCTATAAAGGAGAAGATGAGCAAAGGAAAAGTTAAAGGATTTCATGAGGATGAGCATGATACCCTATGGTTTGAAGACCGTATTTATGTGCCTAACGACCTGGAGATCAGGAAGTTGATTCTGCAGGAGGCCCATGATTCACCATACTCGATTCACCCAGGAAATACCAAGATGTATTTGGATTTGAAGGATACTTTCTGGTGGACCAGAATGAAGAAGGATATTGCAGAGTATGTAGCAGTTTGTGATGTATGTCAGAGAATAAAGGCAGAGCATCAGAAGCCAGCATGATTGCTACAACCATTGCCGATACCCGAATGGAAGTGGGATAAGCTAGGCATGGATTTCATCACGGGATTACCCAGGACCCGTTCAGACTATGACTCGATATGGGTTGTAGTTGATCGCTTGACGAAGGTAGCTCATTTCATCCCAGTAAAGACCAATTACACCAGTGTTAAGTTGGCAAAGATATACATGACCAGGGTCGTATGTCTGCTGGAGTTCTGAGGAGCATTGTATCAGATAGAGGAACCCAGTTTACCTCAAAGTTCTAGAATCAGTTGCACGAAACTTTGGGTACCAGGATAGAGTTCAGTACAGCTTTTCATCCGCAGACAGATGGACAGACCGAGAGAGTCAATCAGATTTTGTAGGATATGCTGAGAGCTTGTGTGCTAGACTATGGATCTAGTTGGGACGACAATTTGCCATATGTAGAGTTCTCTTACAACAACAGTTATCAATCCAGTTTGAAGATGGCCCCTTTCGAAGCCTTGTACGAAAGAAGGTGCAGAACACCATTGTCATGGGATGAAGTTTGAGACCGCCAGTTGTTTGCACCGGATTTGATTAAGGAGTCTGAACAAAAAGTGAAATTGATTTGCGATAGGCTCAAGGTAGCCCAGTCCAGGCAGAAGAGCTATGCAGATTCTAAACGCAAGGAGACAGTTTACGAAGTCGAAGACTATCTTCGAGTATCTCCACTTCGGGGACTTAAGCACTTTGGAGTTAAGGGAAAGTTAGCGCCACGTTTTGTGGAACCATACAAAGTTTTGGAACGTATGGGAGAAGTTGCCTATAAGTTGGAGTTGCCCAAAGGATTGTCAGGAGTTCACGATGTGTTCCACGTTTCCCAGTTGAAGAAGTGCCACGCAGAGATGGCGAACATACCGCTGAGAGATACAGTGCCGCTGGAAGCAATTCAGTTGGATAGTGATTTGACCTATGAGGAGAAACCAGTCAAGATTCTTGAGTATGCCAGCCGAGTCACCCGCAGCAAGGTTATCAAGTTTTGCAAAGTTCAGTGGAGCCACCACACCGAGGATGAAGCCACCTGGGAGCGAGAGGAAGAACTGCTGAAGGACCACCCTCACCTATTTTCTAGCCAACCCGAATCTCGAGGGCGAGATTCATCTTAAGGGGGGTAGGTTTGTAACATCCCAAATTCTCAATTTGGAATGTTATACATTAGGTCATCACGGCATATCATATTTTATTTGCTTTTGGCCTGATCCAGAAATTCTACGCAACTCAAGGACCCACGGAGAGAGTTGGGGATTTCGTTATTTTCATATTTGAGTTTTTCTCAAATTTTGAAAACAGGATCATTGATTTTATTTATTTTACCTTCAATTATTTCTATAATAAAAATATGAGAGAGGGAATAAAATGACTTTCCCAAAATAAAGAAATATTGAAGGTTTAAAAAAATCAAGTAAGATTTTATTTCGGATTTTTCTCGCTATTTTATTTGAATTTAGGAAAAATTGCACGTTTTCAAAACTGCATTTTTGGGGCCAAGAAAATGTTCATCTTGTTCTACATTTTTTATTTAGACGGTGAAAATTTGTTTGGCATTTTTAGATTCTTACTTTTTTTCTAGGATTTTTATTAGTTCGGCGAGATTATTTTTTTAAAAAAAAGTCCCGCGCGCCCGGCTAGGCCGAAGGCCCAGTCGAGCCGGCCCAGCCGCCGCCGCCTCCCGCATTCGGATTGGGACCGGAGTCCCGATCGCCGCCGCCGAGTCCGGGAGGGCCACGCTCCATCAGCCCCTCCCGCAAGCCACCACCGCCACCCCCCCTTTATAAACTGACCCGGCCCCCCGTGGAGCCCCACAGCCGGAGCTGCCGCCGCCGCAAGCCATCGCCGTCCCGTCGCCTTGCGCCGCCGCCGCAAGCCACTGCCGCCCCGCCGCCTTGCGCCGCCGCCAGGAGCCGCCGCCCCGCCACCCCACGCCGCCCACCGCCATTGGAGCCCCGCCGGACCTCGCCGAAGCCCGAGCCGAGGTAGCCGCCCGCCACCCCGGTTTTCTTAGAAAAACCGATCCGGTCTTTTTTAGAAACCCTAGGTTTATTTTTTTAGATCAGTTTTATCGTTTTTTAGCGAGCGTTCGCTTGTTCGTTTGTTTTAACTAACGCGTTCACCGTTTAGTTTCAAATAATGAACGTTCGTTCGTCAATCTGTTCGTCAGTTTTTCTTTTTCTTGGATTTTCCGCGATTATTTCTGATCGTGATTTCTGATCCGATTTTCGTTTTAGTTTATCTTTTCTCTCGTTTATCGGAATCAGGTGATTCAAGCGCCTGGAGTTTCGTCTCGAAACCCTCTTTCCGTTTAACCAACTCAAACAAGTTTTTTCATATGTAAAATTTGACTTAGATCCAGATTAGTAAATGAAGTTTGTTTCTTTCGTTGTTTGACTTTCGTTGTTTCGTTCGATTTGATTCTTTTTGCCAACCGGAGTTCTTAAGTTGAACTTTCTGGTTAGGTTTCCTATTTTAGTTTTACCCGTGCATTTTATGAGTACTTATTGTATGCTTGTTTGTTTGCGATAGAGTACCCAGAGTGCGCCGCTTGCTACTTTGAATCTCTAGGTTTCGCGGATCTTCAGCAAGGCAAGTAACACTTTGATCATATCCCTTCATACCCAGTTTTATGCATTAGATCAATCCTCTAACAATTGCATGGTTAGGATCTAATTAAATTGTGGGTTTTGAGAAGTATATGAGGTAGTACCTATTACCTGTTTTATTATCAAACCCTTGGGAGTTACTTCTACGTTTGCTTATTATGCCATGATATGCTAGTACACGTGGATTGGGTGAGTGTATCCATGACGGATGTGAGATTGATAAATTAATGGTTTATTTAAGGTGGCAACTTAAACACACATCTGGGTGGATTGAGGCACCTGGGTATTCCAGCGATTGCTTGTTTTTCTTTATGGACCGACGTCGGTGTCAAAACCGGCGGATCTCGGGTAGGGGGTCCCGAACTGTGCGTCTAAGGCAGATGGTAACCGGAGGCAGGGGACACGATGTTTTACCCAGGTTCGGGCCCTCTTGATGGAGGTAAAACCCTATGTCCTGCTTGATTAATATTGATGATATGGGTAGTACAAGAGTAGATCTACCACGAGATCAAGGAGGCTAAACCCTAGAAGCTAGCCTATGGTATGATTGTTGTTCGTCCTACGGACTAAAACCCTCCGGTTTATATAGACACCGGAGAGGCTAGGGTTACACAGAGTCAGTTACAATGGTAGGAGATCTACATATCCGTATCGCCAAGCTTTCCTTCCATGCCAAGGAAAGTCCCTTCCAGACACGGGACGAAGTCTTCAATCTTGTATCTTCATAGTCCAGGAGTCCGGTCGAAGGTATAGTCTGGCTATCCGGACACCCCCTAATCCAGGACTCCCTCAACCGCCACCCAGGCTCAAAGGGATCATGAGATTATTCATAATAGAAACTTCCGTGTGCAGCCACAAGCTACTATGGGCTCTAGCATAGTTGACTAAGTCATGCGAACTCTTATAGTGGTAGACTAGTAGATGTAGGGGATGTAGGTTGGTACTGTCTACCCAATCGTAAGGTGCTAGCACTTCTGAAAGACTATGTCTCGGTCATCCATTTCTCAAACATCATGCAGTGCGAGAATCCCAACGGAGGAGATCGAGTCTTGTGAGGAAAAGTGCGCAAACCTCTGCAGAGTGTATAAACTAATCATGGTTAGCCGTGTCCCCGGTTATGGATGTCTTGAGTATCGAGCACTTGGATTATCATGTGAATCTCATCATGTTACTTTAATTAATTCTGTTGGGTTTTAATGATGATACTTAATTGGGATTGAGAGGATGTCTATCTTCTCAATTTTAACAACCACCATGATAGTTAAATAAAATTTATTCCTTTGTAGTAGGGAAAATTTGGCTTCATGCAAAAACTGTAACCATAGAGCTTTCCACCAGCCATATATGCATGTAGTATAGCTTTATTCCTTCATTACTCTCTATGTGTTACATTGCCAGCATATTCCATGTGCTGACCCGTTTTCGGGCTGCAACGTTCATGTTGCAGACTTTTCAGATGACGAGTAAGGTGCCTTTAGGTCGTGGTTCTATACTCAGTGATGCCGTTGAAGTTGATGGACTCACTTATCTTCCAAGCCTTCCGCAGTTATCGTTATTAGATGGCCTTAAGCCATATTTATTGTAATAAGTTCTCTTTTGAGACATTCGATGTACTAAGTGTGTGATTGCTACTCTGTTATAAATCCTTCAAGTATTGTGTGTGTCAGCATTACTGATCCAGGGATGACACTAAAGCAGAGAGACCGGACTGTTTGAGGTCTGGTCGCTACACTTAGGTATATCCTGCTCTCGAATTTTTAACTGATGGTATCCTGATCGCAGATCGATCATGGAAAATACCTTAGCTCCTAGCAATCGATCAAACAGATCATTGATCATCGGCAGTGGGTACTTGTTCTTGATTGTTACTTCATTCAATCCTCGATAATCAACAACCATCCTTAAAGATCCATCCTTCTTCTCAACTAGAAGTACTGGCGATCCCCAAGGCGAAGAACTTGGGCGAATATAACCTTTATCCAATAACTCCTTAATTTGCTTCTAAATCTCCTCCAAATCTTTTGCGGGCATCCTGTATGGTCTCTTAGATATGGGCCATGTGCCTGGCAAAAGCTCAATCAAAAGTCAATATCTCTATCTGGTGGCATGCCTGGCAACTCCTCTGGAAATACGCCAGGGAAATCCTTCACCACTGGTACTTCCTCATGCACAACTCCTGGTAAGGAATTTACTTGAGTCCTCTTCGGCACATGCTGGGATACATACTTGATCCTTCTTCCTTCTGGCGTCGTAAGCAAAATTGACTTACTGTCGCATTCAATGTTCCCTCCATACTTCGATAACCAATCCATGCCTAATATCACATCTAATCCTTGAGATTCCAATACTATTAGGTCTGAGGGAAATACATAGTTACCAATCCTTAATGGTAACCGATCACACCATAGACTAGCCATATACTCTGCTCCATGCGAGGTTACTAACATGGGTGACCTAAGGGCTTGGGTTGGTAGTTTATACTTATCCAAAAATCCCCTTGAGATGTATGAATGCAATGCACCAGTATCAAAAAGAACAAGTGCAGTAAATGACTTAACCAAAAACTTACCTATTACTGCATCTGGCTGAGCTTCAACCTCCTCCACGTTAACGTGGTTCACCTGTCCCCTATTGAAAGGGTTCGGCTTCTTCCCAGAGCTTACATTGCCATTTCCATTCTGGGCTTCAGGACATTCATTAGCGTAATGTCCAGTCTTCTGGCACTTATAGCAAGTGACTTGGCTTGGGTCTCTCTTGGCTGGCGTTGATGGGTTGGTACGGTTCTGGCCATTGCTTCCTCCATTCCCATTACCATTCTTAGGGCCATTATGATTGTGCGAGCTGCCTCCTCCATGGGTATGCTGAAAATGTCCTCCTAGTTTAGGGGTAAAATGTGGCTTTTGCTGAGCTCCAGAATTGTACTTCCCTTGTCCATACTTCCTCTTGCGGTTTTCAATCTGTTGTTGCTTCCCTTCAATCATAAGAGCATGATCTACCAACTCCTGGTAGTTGTTCAAGCTTGCTACCATCAAGTGCATGCTCAACTCATCATTCAGTCCTTCCAGAAACTTCTCCTGCTTAGCTGCATCCGTAGCAACGTCATCTGGGGCATAACGTGCTAGCTTACTAAAGTCATCCACATACTAGCCAACTGTCCGTCCTCCTTGGCACAAGTTGCGAAACTCACGCTTCTTCATGGCCATGGCTCCTGTTGAAACATGGGCAGTACGGAAAGCCTGCTGAAATTGGTCCCATGTCACCGTGGCTATAGGGTAGGTGATAGTGTAATTCTCCCACCATGATGTTGCTGGTCCATCCAACTGATGTGCGGCAAAGCGCACCTTCTCAGCATCAGTACATCCTGTAGTGGTTAACTCCCTTCCAATCTTGCGGAGCCAATCATCTGCTACTATAGGCTCAGTGCTACTAGAGAACACCGGCAGATTCAGCCTAAGAAAACGGGTTAAGTGATCAACAGGTGGTGGCGGTGGTGGGTTGTTGTTGTTGTTCCCCTGATTCTGATTCTGGACTAGCAACTGCATCAACGTATTCTGCTGCTGGATCAACCGAGTGAGCTCCGGTGGGAAAGCAAATCCATTGTCACGTCTCAGAGGCATCTGGGGTTTAGAAAATATGAGAATATAGAATAGAATGAGGTCTAGAGGGAAAACACTACCCATATGCACATGAGGCAAATGCAAACAAAATCACTTCATTCAATCAAACAAGGGCATACAACGGTCTATCTATCATTACAAAAAGTGCTCGGGCTATACTAAATACATGGGAGAATACTACTACTGTTATGGTGGTCGACTAGAAAAACTGCTCCGATGAAGACTCCATGATATTTGCTCCATCTTTATCAACATAGTCATCATTGCTATCGTGTGGGTCCGAGTCTGTGTCGTCGATGATGATGTAGTTCTCTGGACAAGTGCAATCTTCGTCTTCTCCTCCAGTTGCGGGAAATCCCATGAACACTTTTATCTTCTTATTCAGATCATCATTCTTCTCTACTAGTGTTTCTATTTCCTCCTCATATCCATCGTGTGTGGACTTGAGTTCTTCCTCCAGCTCCGTGATCTTGGTCATGGCTTTCTTCAGGTCCATCATGTCTGCACACATCTGGTTCTCCTGGCGTCGAATGTGCTGGTTTAACTCCTGGATGAAAGCTGCAATTGATCTATCCTTCCTGGTGCTGATCATCTCCCATTGCTCATCTCGGCGCCCACAAATCTGGTAGATAGTATCCTTGAGATCCTTGTGGTAAACTTCTCCAATGCGCCCCATAGTGATGTGGGCTGCCATGCTCTTTCCTAGACTCCAGGTTGGTGCATCAAAGGAAAACTCTATGGGCTCAGTGACGGGCATGAACGTCCTTCCTGGAACTTGAACTTGAATCATCCAGCGTTCCTCTTCAGGTAAAGTGGCGTTGTAGGTCCCGGTGAAGCTTGGTACTCCGATGTTCAGGTATCTAGTGACTTCCTTCAAGTGACGTCCAAAGGGTGTATCTTCATCCGGTTGCGTGAACTTGTTCCTTGCATCCGCCATCCTAAAAGAGTAGAAAAGATGAGGAGTCAGAATGAGAAGAGTGAGTAGTGATCAAGGGCTTTTAGCTTAGTGGTCGTGTCCTACAGTCAGTGTGTGCTCTGATACCATCTTGTAGCGACCAGACCTCAAACAGTCCGATCTCTGTGCTTTAGTGTCATCCCTGGATCAGTAATGCTAACACAAACAGTACTTGAAGGATTTATAACAGAGTAGCAATCACACACTTAGTACATCGAATGTCTCAAAAGAGAACTTATTACAATAAGTATGGCTTAAGACTATCTAATAACGATAACAGCGGAAGGCTTGGAAGATAAGTGAGTCTATCAACTCCAACGGCACCATTGAGTATAGAACCACGACCTAAAGGCACCTTACTCGTCGTTTGAAAAGTCTGCAACATGAACGTTGCAGCCTGAAAACGGGTCAGCACATGGAATATGCTGGCAATGTAACACATAGAGAGTAATGATGGAATAAAGCTATACTACATGCATATATGGCTGGTGGAAAGCTCTATGGTTATAGTTTTTGCATAAAGCCAATTTTTCCCTACTACAAAGGAATAAATTTTATTTAACTATCATGGTGGTTGTTAAACATTGAGAAGATGGACATCCTCTCAATCCCAATTAAGTATAATCATTAAAATCCAACAATATTAATTAAAGTAACATGATGAGATTCACATGATAATCCAAGTGCTAGATACTCAAGACGTCCATAACCGGGGACACGGCTAACCATGATTAGTTTATACACTCTGCAGAGGTTTGCGCACTTTTCCGCACAAGACTCGATCTCCTCCGTTGGGATTCTCGCACTGCATGATGTTTGAGAAACGGATGACCGAGACATAGTCTTTCAGAAGTTCTAGCACCTTACGATCGGGTAGACAGTACCAACCTACATCCCCTACATTTGCTAGTCTACCACTGTAAGAGTTCGCACGACTTACTCAACTATGCTAGAGCCCATAGTAGCTTGTGGCTGCACACAGAAGTTTCTAGTATGAATAATCTCATGATCCCTTTGAGCCTGGGTGGCGGTCCATAAAGAAAAACAGGCAATCGCCGGAATACCCAGGTGCCTCAATCCACCGAGATGTGTGTTTAAGTTGCCACCTTAAATAAACCATTAATTTATCAATGTCACATCCATCATGGATACACTCATCCAATCCACGTCTACTAGCATAGCATGGCATAATAAGCAAACGTACAAGTAGCTCCCAAGGGTTTGATAATAAAACAGGTAATAGGTACTACCTCATCTACTTCCCAAAACCCACAATTTAATTAGATCCTAATCATGTGTAACGCCCTCGATGCGGCTATATCTCCCACGTGTCGAAGCACGACTTAGAGGCATAACCGCATTGAAAGCAATGTCGCAAGTGAGGTAATCTTCACACAACCCATGTAATACATAAGGGACAGAGATACATAGTTGGCTTACAATCACCACTTCACACAATACATGAATAAAGCATTACAACATCCAAATACAAACAAGGTCCGACTACGGAACCAAAATAAAAGAAGAACCCCAAATGCGACAAAGGTCCCCGAACGACCCCAACTGGGCTCCACTACTGATCAACTAGAACGAAACATCACAAAGGACAAGATCTTCATCGAGCTCCTCCTGAGCTTGGTTGCGTCATCTGCACGGACTCATCGGCACCTGCAAGCTGGTTTTTGGAAGTATCTGTGAGCCACAGGGACTCAGCAATCTCGCACCCTCACGATCAAGACTATTTAAGCTTATGGTTAAGGTAAAGGTATGAGGTGGAGCTGCAGCAAGCGACTAGCATATATGGTGGCTAACATACGCAAATGAGAGCGAGAAGAGAAAGCAAAGCACGGTCGATAAAAGTATGATCAAGAAGTGATCCTAAAACAACCTACGTCAAGCATAACTCCAACACCGTGTTCACTTCCCGGACTCCGCCGGAAAGAGACCATCACGGTTACACACGCGATTGATTCATTTTAATTAATTTAAGGTTCAAGTTATCTACAACCGGACATTAACAAATTCCCATCCACCCATAACCGCGGGCACGGCTTTTGAAAGTTCAAATCCCTGCAGGGGTGTCCCAACTTAGCCCATCACAAGCTCTCACGGTCAACGAAGGAATAGACCTCCTCCCGAGACATTCCGATCAGGCTCGGTATCCCGGTTCTACAAGACATTTCGACAGGGTAAAACTAAACCAGCAACACCGCCCGAATGTGCCGACAAATCCTGATAGGATCTGCACATATCTCTTTCTCAGGGCACACTCAGATTGTCCTAGGTACGGGTAGGCCAGCCCAGAGTTGCCCCTGGTGGTCACCGACAGCTGACAGGTTGGACCAACACTCAAAGGAGCACTGGCCCGGGGGGTAAAATAATGATGACCCTTGGGCGCGCGACCCCCAAGGGAAAAGAAAAGGCAAGGTGGCGAATGGTAAGACCAATGTTGGGCATTGCTGGAAAAGCTTTAATCAAGGCGAACTATCAAGGGGTTCCCATTATTACCCAACCGCGTAAGGAACGCAAAATCCAGGAACATAACACCGATATGACGGAAACTAGGGCGGCAAGAGTGGAACAAAACACCAGGCATAAGGCCGAGCCTTCCACCCTTTACCAATTATATAGATGCATTAATTAAATAAGATATATAGTGATATCCCAACAAGTAAACATGTTCCAACAAGGAACGAAACTTCAATCTTCACCTGCAACTAACAACGCTATAAGAGGGGCCGAGCAAAGCGGTAACATAGCCAATCAACGGTTTGCTAGGACAAGGTGGGTTAGAGGCTTGGTTCAACAATATAGGAGGCATGATAAGCAAGTGGTAGGCATCGCAGCATAGGCATAGCAAAAGAGCGAGCATCTAGCAAGCAAAGATAGAAGTGATTTCGAGGGTATGATCATCTTGCCTGAAATCCCGCAAGGAAGAACGAGTCCATGAAGAAGACAAACGGAAGTAGTCGAACGGATCCTCACAAACGCGACGTTATCGGAACCAACCCGAAGAAGCAAACACCGGAAAGAAGCACACAACATAGTAAACAACCAACACATGAACATGGTATGATATGCGGGATGCGGTATGCGATGCATATGCATGATTTGACAAGGAATGCAAGAACCTGGCCTCAACTTGGAAATCCAAGTGTGCCACTGGAAAGATGAGATGAAATCGCTTGAAAACAATATAAAGAACGCCGGAATCGGAGTTACGGTTTGGAAATGGTCATCTAAATGCAACAAGATAAGCAAGCTACAGCACCCAAACATGGCACCGGTCTGCGATTTACAGCAAGTAGCCATCTAAATGCAACAAGATAAGCAAGCTACAGCACCCAAACATGGCAACAAAATACATGGCAGGGATCCATACATGATGCTTAACAAAAGTCTAGCACTGAGCTACGGCCAATTCATCCATTAACAGGTTCAAACAAGCATGGCAAAAATGCATTTGTTAAACAGATCTCAGACTTAGTGAAATTAACACTTGTCTGGAATTTCAGATCAGGTAGCACACTTCGGAGCATGAAAACTATATGCTACAGGACCTGAACATGGCAAAGTAAAGCATGGCATGGAGCTACTCAAAGAGCTTAACAAAAGTCCCTTCGTGACCTTGAGTCAAAAGGGATCAGAAAATACAATTGCAAGCATGTGAACATGGCAAAAACATAATCAGTTCTCAGACTTAGTGAAAACTGGAGCATGCTGAAACAGATATCAAGTAGGCATGTTAACGAGCTCGATGCACTCACTACGGAGCAAGTCAAGATAATCTAGGCATACACCCATCAATAATACACAAAATTCAAGCTAGACATGGCAAGAACAATAGCATAGCATGCACGGATCAACTACAACATCATCGGCAAAATCGCTAACAAGTAGACAATCTGCCCAGATTCACGAAGTAGCAAAAGTAGAGCTCGATTGACTCAAGCTAGGGTGCTCCATAATTGCAAACAAAGGCATGGATGGATAGAGCACTACAACATTAACAAAACATCCTTACTGATCATCCTCAAAAGAGGCACGGATCACTAGGAAACAACATGAACATATGGCATATTGAGATAAACAGGTCAAGGACTTAGTGGAAATGCTAAGTCCCTGAAATCAGCACTAACAAGTGCACCACTTTGCAAGCTTGTGCAAGTCACCACACACATCACAAAAATACATGGGTTGCACCTCTGGAAAGATGACAAAACCCTTAACAAAACATATGTAGAGCTCAGGGGCATATCATGCACACATTAATCATGGCAAAAAAATGACAAATAGCTATATGGAGCAGCAGATCTGACAATTATCTCAAGTAGCACTCTTCCAACAGCATTTCGGGCATCAAGATGAACTCAAATTAAAATGATGCAATGAGATGAAATGATGTACTCTCTGAGACGAACATTTTGATATGCTATATGCATGAATCGGAGCTACGGATGCAAAGTTACAGCATGATGAACATAGGCATATGAATCCGAGAAAGTCAACCCGGGACGAAGACGGAGCGGGATGGCGAGATCCGGATCTGGGCGAGGGTGTTTGGTTAGGTGGAGTGGTGGATCTGGTCCCGCTTCTTCTTCGGATCCGGCCGGACCGAACTCCGGCGAAGAGGGCGGCGAGCTCCGACAATGACAGGCTCCGGCGAGGCGAGTTCGAGGCGACGGCCGGACGGCGTTCGCCGGTGAGGCAGGAAGCGGCGCGAGGACGGCGACGGGAACGGCGAAGGGCGGCGGCGCGCGGCCGGTGCGCGAGGGCGGTGCGGTCGGGTCGGTGGCCGGCGCCGGCGTTGCGGGGCGGCGAGGTCTTGGCGGACGACGGCGGCGCGGCAAAGGCGCATGGAGGCAACGCGCGGCCCGAGGAAGCGGGCGGCAGAGCGCGGTACGGGCGTCGGCGCGGGAGGCCAGGGCACTGGCACGGAGAGGCGGCGCGGGATCCGGGCTCGGCGGGCCGGATCTGGGTTCCGAGGCCCGCGACGGGAGGCGCGGTGGCGGAGGCCACGTGGCGGTGGATGATAGGGTGCGGGAGGCGGCTCGGCTGACATGGCAGCGCCTTATTCGTCGGAGTGAGGTGGCTGAGGGCGGCGGACATGTCCGGCTGGTGGCGGAGATGCGTCCGGTGGCGCGAGGTAGAGGAAGACTAGGGTTTCGTCCGTGAATTTGGAAGGGTTGCACATATTTATAGGTAGAGGGAGCTAGGAGAGTCCAAATGAGGTGCGGTTTTCGGCCACGCGATCGTGATCGAACGGCCGAGATGATGGAGCAGGTTTTGGTGGGTTTTGGGCCACTTTGGAGGGGTGTTGGGCTGCAACACACGCGAGGCCTTCTCGGTCCCTCGGTTAACCGTTGGAGTATCAACCGAAGTCCAAATGGTACGAAACTTGACAGGCGGTCTACCAGTAGTAAACCAAGGCCGCTTGACAAATCTTGGTCCAATCGGGAAATGTTTAATCACCACACATGAAAGGAAAATATAAAGGACCACCGGAGGAGAACGGAGCACCGGATTGCAAAACGGACAACGGAGAAAATGCTCGGATGCATGAGACGAACATGTATGCAAATGAAAAGCACATGATGACATGATATGCAATGCATGACACGCAAGCAATGACAAGGCAACAGCAGCAAATAACTGGACGACACCTGGCACATCGGTCTCGGGGCGTTACATCATGCAATTGTTTGAGGGTTGATCTAATGCATAAAACTGGGTATAAAGGGATATGATCAAAGTGTTACTTGCCTTGCTGATGATCCGCGAAACCTAGAGATTCAAAGTAGCAAGCGGCGCACTCCGGGTACTCTATCGCAAACAAACAAGCATACAATAAGGACTCATCTAATGCACGGGTAAAACTCAAATAAGAAATCTAACTAGAAAGTTCAACTTAAGAACTCCGGTTTGCAAAAGAATCAAATCGAACAAAACAACGAAAGTCAAACAGCGAAAGAAACAAACTTCGTTTACTAATCTGGATCTAAGTAAAATTTTACAGATGCAAAAACTTGTTTTAGTTGGTTAAACGGAAAGAGGGTTTCGAGACAAAACTCCACGCGCTTGAATCGCCTGATTCCGATAAACGAGCGAAAAGATAACCTAAAAGGAAAATCAGATCAGAAATCGCGATCAGAAATAATCACGAAAAATCCAAGAAAAAGAAAAACTGACGAACAGATTAACGAATGAACATTCGCTATCTGAAACTAAACGGTGAACGCGTTCGTTAAAATGAACGAACGAGCGAACGCTCGCTAAAAAAACCGATAAAACCGATCTTAAAAAAATAAACCTAGGGTTTCTAAAAAACCGGATCAGTTTTTCTTAGAAAACCGGGGTGGCGGGCGGCTATGTGGCTCGGGCTCCGGTGGAGGGACGGCGGCTCCTGGCGGCGGCGGCGCAAGGCGGCGGGGCGGCGACGGCTCGGCCGGCTCGGCTGGGCCTTCGGCCCAGTCGAGCGTGCGGGAGTTTTTTTTAATATAATCTCGCCGAACAAAGAAAAATCCTAGAAAAATAAATAAAAATCTTAAAATGCCAAAACAAATTTTCACCGTCTAAATAAAATATTTAGAACAGGATGAACATTTTCTTGGCCCTAAAATGCAGTTTTGAAAACGTGCAATTTTTCCTAAATTCAAATAGAATAGCGAGAAAAATCTGCAATAAAATCTTATTTGATTTTTTTAAACCTTAAGTAATTTTATTCCCTCTCTCATATTTTTATTATAGAAATAATTGAAGGTAAAATAAATAAAATCAATGATCCTGTTTTCAAAATTTGAGAAAAACTCAAATATGAAAATAACAAAATCCCCAACTCTCTCCGTGGGTCCTTGAGTTGCGTAGAATTTCTGGATCAGGCCAAAAGCATATGAAATATGATATGCAGTGATAACCTAATGTATAACATTCCAAATTGAAAATTTGGGATGTTACATATTATCTTTATCAGATACTTTTGCAAGTGGCCATGAAGGGATTGATCTTTATCGCGTTGGTTGCAAGGTTCTTATTTGCTTGTGCAGGTACTAGGAGAGTTGCATGCAGTCCCCTACTGGATTGATACCTTGGTTCTCAAAAACTGAGGGAAATACTTACGCTACTTTGCTGCATCACCCTTTCCTCTTCAAGGGAAAACCAACGCATGCTCAATAGGTAGCACGAAGGATTTCTGGCGCCGTTGCTGGGGAGATCTATGCACAAGTGAAGACATACCAAGTACCCATCACAAACTCTTATCCCTTGCATTACATTATTTGCCATTTGCCTCTCGTTTTCCTCTTCCCCACTTCACCTTTGCCGTTTTATTCGCTCCTCTTCCGTTCGTCCTTCTAGTTGCTAGTGTTACCAAGTGCCTTCTATTAGCTTGCATCTTCGCTTGCTAAATATCTATTGTTATGGATCCTCATCCGCTTGCCAATATTTTTAAGAGATCCAATTATGATGAACCAATTGCTAGTGAGTTTTGTGCACTAGATTATCTTTATGAAGTTTTGCTTGAAATTCGTGAATTTGAAAATTGTGATGAAGTACTTTATGAAGTGATTCATGATAGATCTTTGAGTAAAAAGCATGATTGCAATGATGTCATTATAAATTCTATGAATGTCAATTGTGCTAATAATATGCAAAGCCCTAAGCTATGCTAGTTTTGCTATGTCCACTACTTGTTGCAATGATCATGATTGGGGTGATTCTTCTTATGATCTTGAAAAAAAATTAAGCCACATGATGAATATGATATTGGTAATAATATTTGCAATAATATTGAAAGTGGGTTTGGAGGAGTGTCAACTTTAGATCCCACATATTTGGAGAATGTTCAATCTCATGAAGTTTTTGATAAAAGTGGGTTTGGAGAGGTCATGACTTTAGTTAATGTTAATCCTACTATTTTGGAAGAGTGTCAACTTTGCATACATGTGGATCATGTTAAGAATATGTTTTGTGATAGCTATATTGTTGAATTTCTTATGATCCTACATGTAATTATTATGAGAGAGGAAAATATGGTTGTAGAAATTTTCGTGTCACTAAATTACCTCTCGTTATGTTGAGATTGCTATTGTTTCTTTCCTCTTCCTTGCATATGCTAGTTTTTGCTTCCTATGATAATTTGTTTAACTATAAGATGCCTATGCATAGGAAGTATGTTAGACTTATATGTGTTTTTCACATGCTATATGATGCTCTCTTTGTGTTTCAATTTCTATGTTTCATGTGAGCATCATTAAAATTATCGATGCCTAGCTAGGGGCGTTAAACGATAGCGCTTGTTGGGAGGCAACCCAATTTTATTTTTGTTCCTGTTTAGTAATAAATAATTTATATATCCTATGTTATGATTGTGTTTTTTATGTTTTAATTAGTGTTTGTGCCAAGTAAAGCCTTTAGGATCTTCTTGGATGATTGTTATTTGATCTTGCTGAAAAAACCCACAAAGTATGCGCTCATGAGAATAATTTTCATTTTTAACCAGAGAGCGATAAAATACTAATTCCAACTGCAGTAGATCAATGTACAAATTATTTAGGTCTTCCTAATTTGGTAGAATTTTTGGAGTTACAGAAGTATTCAAAACCTACAGATTACTACAGACTGTTCTATTTTTGACAGATTCTGTTTTTCATGTGTTGTTTGCTTATTTTGATGAATATATGGCTAGTATCGGGGGTTATGAACCATAGAGAAGTTAGAATACAGTAGGTTTAACACCAATATAAATAAATAATTAGTTTATTACAGTACCTTAAGTGGTGATTTGTTTTCTTATACTAACGGAGCTCATGAGATTTTCTGTTGAGTTTTGTGTTGTGAAGTTTTCAAGTTTTGGGGTAAAGATTTGATGGATTTTGGAACATGGAGTGGAAAGAGCCTAAGCTTGTGGATTCCCAAGCACCCCAAGGTCAAATCCAAGGACAACCAAAAGCCTAAGCTTGGGGATGCCCCTGAAGGCATCCCCTCTTTCGTCTTCGTCTATCGGTAACTTTACTTGAGGCTATATTTTTATTCACCACATGATATGTGTTTTGCTTGGAGCGTCTTGTATGATTTGGGTCTTTGCTTTTAGTTTACCATAATCATCCTTGCTTTACACACCTTTTGGGAGAGACAAACATGAATCAGAATTTATTAGAATACTCTATGTGCTTCACTTATATCTTTTGAGCTAGATAATTTTGCTCTAGTGCTTCACTTATATTTTTTAGAGCACGGTGGTGGATTTATTTTGTAGAAATTATTGATCTCTCATGCTTCACTTATATTATTTTGAGAGTCTTTTAGAACAGCATGGTAATTTTCTTTGGCTATAAAACTAGTCCTAATATGATAGGCATCCAAGATGGGTATAATAAAAACTTTCATATAAAGTGCATTGAATACTATGAGAAGTTTGATACTTGATGGTTGTTTTGAGATATGAAGATGGTAATATTAGAGTCATGCTAGTTGAGTAGTTGTGAAATTGAGAGATACTTGTGTTAAAGTTTGTGATTCTCGTAGCATGCACGTATGGTGAACCGTTATGTGATGAAGTCGGAGCATGATTTATTTATTGATTGTCTTCCTTATGAGTGGCGGTCGGGGACGAGCAATGGTCTTTTCCTACCAACCTATCCCCCTAGGAGCATGCGCGTAGTACTTTGTTTCGATAACTAATAGAGTTTTGCAATAAGTATGTGAGTTTTTTATGACTAATGTTGAGTCCATGTATTATACACACTCTCACCCTTCCACCATTGCTAGCCTCTCTAGTACCGCGCAACTTTCGCCGGTACCATAAACCCACCATATACATTCCTCAAAATAGCCACCATACCTACCTATTATGGCATTTCCATAGACATTCTGAGATATATTTCCATGCAACTTTCCACCGTTCCGTTTATTATGACATGCTTCATCATTATCATATTGCTTTGCATGATCATGTAGTTGACATCGTATTTGTGGCAAAGCCACCATTCATAATTCTTCCATACATGTCACTCTTGATTCATCGCATATCCCGATACACCGTCGGAGGCATTCACATAGAGTCATATTTTGTTCTAAGTATCGAGTTGTAACATTGAGTTATGAGTAAATAAAAGTGTGATGATCATCATTATTAGAGCATTGTCCCATGTGAGGAAAGAAAAAAAAAGAGGCCAAAGAAGCCAAAATAAAAAAATGAGAGAAAAGAGAGAAGGGGCAATGCTACTTTCCTTTTTTCACACTTGTTCTTCGAAGTAGCACCATGATCTTCATGATAGAAAGTCTCTTATGTTGTCACTTCCATATACTAGTGGGAATTTTTCATTATAGAACTTGGCTTGTATATTCCAATGATGGGCTTCCTCAAAATGCCCTAGGTCTTCGCGAGCAAGCAAGTTGGATGCACACCCACTTAGTTTCTTTTGTTGAGCTTTCATACATTTATAGCTCTAGTGCATCCGTTGCATGCCAATCCCTACTCACTCACATTAATATCTATTGATGGGCATCTCCATAGCCTGTTGATACGCCTAATTGATGTTAGACTATCTTCTCCATTTTGTCTTCTCCACAACCACCATTCTATTCCAACAATAGTGATATATCCATGGGTCACGCTCATGTATTGCGTGAAGATTGAAAAAGTTTGAGAACATCAAAAGTATGAAACAATTGCTTGGCTTGTCATCGGGGTTGTGCATGATTTAAATATTTTGTGTGATGAAGATAGAGCATAGCGAGACTATATGATTTTGTAGGGATAGCTTTCTTTGGCCATGTTATTTTGATGAGACATGATTACTTGGTTAGTATGCTTGAAGTATTATTATTTTTATGTCAATATTAAACTTTTGTCTTGAATCTTTCGGATCTGAATATTCATGCCACAATAAAGAGAATTACATTCGAAATTATGTTAGGGAGCATTCCACATCAAAAATTCTGTGTTTATCATTTACCTACTCGAGAATGAGCAGGAATTAAGCTTGGGGATGCTTGATATGTCTCCAAGGTATCTATAATTTTTGATTGTTCCATGCTATTATATTATCTGTTTTGGATGTTTAATGGGCTTTAATATACCTTTTTGTATTATTTTTGGGACTAACCTATTAACCGAAAGCCCTATGCAAATTGTTGTTTTTTTGCCTATTTCAGTGTTTCGCAGAAAAGGAATATCAAACGGAATCCAAACGGAATGAAACCTTTGCGAGGATCTTTTTTGGAACAAACATGATCCAGGAGACTTGGAGTAGACGTTAAGGAAGCAGCGAGGCGGCCACGAGGTAGGAGGGCACGCCCCGGGGGGGTGGGCATGCCCCCACCCTCGTGGGCCCCTTGTAGCTCCACCGACCTATTTATTTCGCCTATATATACTCTCGTACCCTGAAACCTTCGGGGAGAGCAACGAAACACCTTTTCCACCGCCACAACCTTCTGTACCTGTGAGATCCCATCGTGGGGCCTTTTCTGGCAATCTACCGAAGGGGGATTCGATCACGGAGGGCTTCTACATCAACACCATAGCCTCTCCGATGATGTGTGAGTAGTTTACCATAGACCTTCGGGTCTGATACGTCTCCAACGTATCTATAATTTTTGATTGTTCCATGCTATTATATTATTTGTTTTGGATGTTTATGGGCTTTATTATACACTTTTATATTATTTTTGGGACTAACCTATTAACCGGAGGCCCAACCCAAATTGTTGTTTTCTTGCCTATTTCAATGTATCGAAGAAAAGGAATATCAAACGGAGTCCAAAATGAATGAAACCTTAGGGAGAGTTATTTTTGGAACGGAAGCAATCCAGGAGACTTGGAGTATACGCCAGGGAAGCTTCGAGGTGGCTATGAGGCAGGGAGGCGCGCCCGCCCCCCTGGGCGCGCCCCCACCCTCGTGGGCCCCAAGTGGCTCCCCTGACCGACTTCTTTCGCCTATATATGTCCATATACCCTAAAAACATCGAGGAACAGAATAGATCGGGAGTTCCGCTGCCGCAAGCCTCTGTAGCCACCAAAAACCAATAGAGACCCTGTTCCGGCACCCTGCCAGAGGGGGAATCCCTCGCCGGTGGCCATCTTCATCATCCCGGTGCTCTCCTTGACGAGGAGGGAGTAGTTCACCCTCGGGGCTGAGGGTATGTACTAGTAGCTATGTGTTTGATCTCTCTCTCTCTCTCTCGTGTTCTTGAGGTGGTATGATCTTGATGTATCATGAGCTTTGCTATTATAGTTGGATCTTATGATGTTTCTCCCCCTCTACTCTCTTGTAACGGATTGAGTTTTCCTTTTGAAGTTATCTTTTCGGATTGAGTCTTTAAGGATTTGAGAACACTTGATGTATGTCTTGCACCTGCTTATCTGTGGTGACAATGGGATATCATGTGATCCACTTGATGTATGTTTTGGTGATCAACTTGCGAGTTCCGTGACCTCGTGAACTTATGCATAGGGGTTGGTACACGTTTTCATCTTGACTCTTCGGTAGAAACTTTGGGGCACTCTTTGAAGTTCTTTGTGTTGGTTGAATAGATGAAACTGAGATTGTGTGATGCATATCGTATAATCATACCCATGGATACTTGAGGTGACATTGGAGTATCTAGGTGACATTAGGGTTTTGCTTGATTTGTGTCTTAAGGTGTTATTCTAGTACGGACTCTATTATAGATTGAACGGAAAGAATAGCTTCGTGTTATTTTACTACGGACTCTTGAATAGATCGATCGAAAAGGATAACTTTGAGGTGGTTTCGTACCCTACCATAATCTCTTTGGTTGTTCTCCGCTATTAGTGACTTTGGACTGACTCTTTGTTGCATGTTGAGGGATAGTTATATGATCTAATTATGTTATTATTGTTGAGAGGACTTGCACTAGTGAAAGTATGAACGCTGGGCCTTGTTTCAACACATTGCAATACCGTTTGTGCTCACTTTTATCATTAGTTACCTTTCTGTTTTTATATTTTCAGATTACAAAAACCTTTATCTACCATCCATATTGCACTTGTATCACCATCTCTTCACTGAACTAGTGCACCTATACAATTTACTATTGTATTGGGTGTGTTGGGGACACAAGAGACTCTTTGTTATTTGGTTGCAGGGTTGTTTGAGAGAGACCATCGTCATCCTACGCCTCCCATGTATTGATAAACCTTAGGTCATCCACTTGAGGGAAATTTGCTACTGTCCTACAAACCTCTGCACTTGGAGGCCCAACAACGTCTATAAGAAGAAGGTTGTGTAGTAGACGTCAAGCTCTTTTCTGGCGCCGTTGCCGGGGAGGTGAGTGCTTGAAGGTATATCTTTAGATCTTGCAATCGAATCTTTTTGTTTCTTGTTTTAGCACTAGTTAAGTCTATAAAAGAAATTACAAAAAAATGGAATTGAGTTTGCCTCATACGCTTCATCTTTTTAATATCTTTCGTGAGAATGATGGAAAGGAAAATTGTGCTCAAATGCTAGAAGAAGAAGTCTATAAAATGTTTGGCACTAAATCTTTGAATGATGAGCATGATTGCAATGTTGTTAGTATGAACTCCTTGAATATCCATAGTACTAATGATGATTGCACTAGTCATGATGAAAATGTCCCTTATAAGCATGTCAACTTTTGTGGAATATATAGAGCCTGCAAGTATACACCAATTAGGGAAAATAGATTTTGCAAGAGGCATAAGTATTTGGAAACTAAATGGTTGCAAGAGAGGCTAAATGTTCGTGCTGAAAATTTAAAATTTCTTCACCATACTTGTGAACTTTGCAATGAACATGGTAATTTAAATCTCCGATGCAAATTGTTCCATGATCGTATTGTGTCCAAAAATTGTGATGATTTGGTTTCCCTTGCACATCATAATGAACTTAGTTTGCTTTTGTGTTATGAAGAAATGAAACGTATAACTAAGCATATTCCAGAATATAACCTTGAGAAATTCCTCGATATTGATCTAGAAGAAATTTTTATGTACTGTGCGGTGAATTGCATTGAAAATCCTTATATTGCCAATTACATAAAGAAAAGGAAACAAATAGAGGATGAAGAGAATACTAATGAAAGGGAAGAGGCTTCCCAATATCCTCCTATTATTTCTTATGATGAATCAGGTAACGAGGAGGAGCCTTCTAATCAATCAATCTCATCAATAAGGAGCTCCAAAAAGAGGATTGAACCCACACATAATGTGAAGAAGAAAAAGAAAATACGGAGAAGCAAAGGTAAAAATGTATCCCTCCCAAATGATGTTGCTCCTATTACTCATTGTGATGATGATAATTGTTATACTATTGGTGCTATCCATACTATTAATGATGAGAGTAATTATGCTTATGATATGGAAAGGCCCAAGCTTGGGGATGCTATGTTTGATGAGAATGACATGTTTGAGAATACATTTGTTGCAATTAATGTTTGTCCCAAGCTTGGGGATGCTATGTTTAATTAAGATGATATTTATAGACTCCCAAGTTTTGATATGCAAATTTGTTATGATGATAGCATGCCTCCTACTTATGATGATTATATTGATGAAAGTGGCTTTGGAAGAGTGTCAACTTTAGGAAGTAATGATCCCACTATTTTGTAGGATGTTGAATATTATTGTAATAATTATGAAAGTGGATTTGGAGAGGTCATGACTTTATTTAGTAATGATTCCACTATCTTGGAAGAGGTTTCAATTGATTATGATGAGAACAAAGTTGCTACTTATGATGATTATTGTGATGATACTTATGCTATAAAAAATAATGATGATTATATTTATAAAACTTGTCATGATTATGATTACCCCTTTTCTGAACATTACTCTTTTAATATGGAAATAATTTATAGTATTCGAGTTTCTTACGATACTCTCACTATTCCGAATGAGAAGAATTTTGCTTATGCGGAGAGTAATAAAATTTCTATGCTTGTAGATCATGAAAAGAATGCTTTATGTGACAGTTATATTGTTGAATTCATTCATTATGCTACTGAAAATTATTATGAGGGAGGAATATATGCTTGTAGGAATTGCAATAATATCAAGTTTCCTCTCTACGTGCTTAAAGTTCTGAAGTTATGTTTGTTTTTCCTTCCTATGCTAGTTGATTATTGTTCCCATAAGTTGTTTGTTCACAAAATCCCTATGCATAGGAAGTGGTTTAGGCTTAAATGTGCTGGTTATATTCTTCATGATGCTCTCTTTATGTTAGAATTCTTATCTTTTATGTGAGCATCATTGAAATCATCATGCCTAGCTAGGGGCGTTAAACGTTAGCGCTTGTTGGGAGGCAACCCAATTTTATTTTAGTTCCTTGCTTTTTGTTCCTGTTTAGTAATAAATAATTCATATAGCCTCTGTTTATATGTGGTTTTATGCTTTTAGTTAGTGTTTGTGCCAAGTAGAACCTTTGGGAAGACTTGGGGATAGTCTTTGCGATCTTGCTGTAAAAAACAGAAACTTTAGCGCTCACGAGATTAGCTGCCATTTTTACTGGAGAGTGATATTTAGTTAATTCTTTTTGCATATCATTAATATATAAATTACTCACTTCCATAAATTTATTTTAGAATTTTTGGTGTTCCAGAAGTATACGTTTGATCCAGATTACTATAGACTGTTCTGTTTTTGACAGATTCTGTTTTTCATGTGTTGTTTGCTTATTTTGATGAATCTATGGCTAGTAAAAGAGTTTATAGACCATAGAGAAGTTGGAATACAGTATATTTAACACCAATATAAATAAATAATGAGTTCATTAAAGTAACTTGAAGTGGTATTTTTTTTTCTTTCGCTAACGGAGCTCATGAAGATTTTCTTTTAAGTTTTGTGTTGTGAAGTTTTCAAGTTTTGGGTAAAGATTCGATGGACTATGGAATAAGGAGTGGCAAGAGCCTAATCTTGGGGATGCCCAAGGCACCCCAAGGTAATATTCAAGGACAACTAAGGGCCTAAGCTTGGGGATGTCTCGGATGGCATCCCCTCTTTCGTCTTCGTTCATCTATAACTTTACTTGGAGCTATATTTTTATTCACCACGTGATATGTGTTTTTCTTGGAGCGTCAAGTTATTTTATTTTGTTTTTCTTGCTGTTTGAATAAAATACCAAGATCTGAAATTATTAAATGTTTTAGATTCTTTACATAGTTGCATAACTATTCGACTACTCGTTGATCTTCACTTATATCTTTTGGAGTAGTTTGTCATTTTCTCTAGTGCTTCACTTATATCCTTTTAGAGCACGGCGGTGGTTTTATTTTGAAGAAATAGATGAACTCTCGTGCTTAACTTATATTATTTTGAGAGTCTTTAGAACAACATGGTAATTTGCTTTTAGGCATAATAAAAACTTTCATATAAGTGCATTGAATACTATGAGAAGTTTGATACTTGATAATTGTTTTGAGATATGGAGATGGTGATATTAGAGTCATGCTAGTTGAGTAGTTGTCAATTTGAGAAATACATGTGTTGAAGTTTGTGATTCTCGTAGCATGCATGTATGGTGAACCGTTATGTGATGAAGTTGGAGCATGATTTATTTATTGATTGCCTTCCTTATGAGTGGCGGTCGGGGTCGAGCGATGGTATTTTCCTACCAATCTATCCCCCTAGGAGCATGCGTGTAGTACTTTGTTTCGATGACTAATAGATTTTTGCAATAAGTATGTGAGTTCTTTATGACTAATGTTGAGTCCATGGATTATACGCACTCTCACCCTTCCACCATTTCTAGCCTCTCTAGTACCGCGCAAATTTTGCCGTTACCATAAACCCACCCTTTACCTTCCTCAAAACAGCCACCATACCTACCTATTATGGAATTTCCATAGCCATTCCGAGACATATTGTCATCCAACTTTCCACCGTTCCGTTTATTATGACACGCTCCATCATTGTCATATTGCTTTGCATGATCATGTATTTGACATCGTATTTGTGGCAAAGCCACCGTTCATAATTCTTTCATACATGTCACTCTTGATTCATTGCACATCCCAGTACACCGCCGAAGGCATTCATATAGAGTCATATCTTGTTCTAAGTATCGAGTTGTAATTCTTGAGTTGTTACTAAATAAAAGTGTGATGTCATCATTATTAGAGCATTATCCCATGTGAGGAAAGGATGATGGAGACTATGATTCCCCCACAAGTCGGGATGAGACTCCGGACAAAAAATAAAAAAAGGGAGAAAAAAGAGGCCATAAAAAATAGAAGGCCTAAAAAACAAAAAAAAATGAGAGAAAAAGAGAGAAGGGGCAATGCTACTATCCTTTTACCGCACTTGTGCTTCAAAGTAGCACCATGATCTTCATGATGGAGAGTCTCCTATGTTGTCAATTTCATATACTAGTGGGAATCTTTCATTATAGAACTTGGATTGTATATTCCAATGATGGGCTTCCTCAAAATTCCCTAGGTCTTCGTGAGCAAGCGAGTTGGATGCACACCCACTTAGTTTCTTTTTGAGCTTTCATACACTTATAGCTCTAGTGCATCCGTTGCATGGCAATCCCTACTCACTCACATTGATATCTATCGATGGGCATCTCCATAGCCCATTTATACACCTAGTTGATGTGAGACTATCTTCTCATTTTTGTCTTCTCCACAACCACCATTCTATTCCACCTATAGTGCTATGTCCATGGCTCACGCTCATGTATTGCGTGAAGATTGAAAAAGTTTGAGAACATCAAAATTATGAAACAATTGCTTGGCTTGTCATCGGGGTTGTGCATGATTTAAATATTTTGTGTGATGAAGATAGAGCATAGCCAGACTATATGATTTTGTAGGGATAGCTTTCTTTGGCCATGTTATTTTGATGAGACATGATTACTTTGTTAGTATGCTTAAAGTATTATTATTTTTATGTCAATATTAAACTTTTGTCTTGAATCTTATGGATCTGAATATTCTTGCCACAATAAAGAGAACTACATGGATAAATATGTTAGGGAGCATTCCACATCAAAAATTCTATTTTTATCATTTACCTACTCGAGGACGAGTAGGAATTAAGCTTGGGGATGTTGATACGTCTCCAACATATCTATAATTTTTGATTGTTCCATGTTATTATATTATTTGTTTTGGATGTTTATGGGCTTTATTATACACTTTTATATTATTTTTGGGACTAACCTATTAACCGGAGGACCGGCCCAAATTGTTGTTTTCTTGCCTATTTCAGTGTTTTGAAGAAAAGGAATATCAAATGGAGTCCAAACGGAATGAAAACTTCAGGAGAGATATTTTTGGAACGGAAGCAATCCAGGAGACTTGGAGTATACGTCAAGGAAGCTTTGAGGTGGCCACGACGCAGGGAGGCGCGCCTGCCCCCTGGGCACGCCCCCACCCTCGTGGGCCCCTCGTGGCTCCCCTGGCTGACTTCTTTCGCCTGTATATGTCCATATACCCTAAAAACATCGAGGAACGGAATAGATCGGGAGTTCCGTCGCCGCAAGCCTCTGTAGCCACCAAAACCCAATCGGGACCCTGTTTCGGCACCCTGCCGGAGGGGGAATCCCTCACCGGTGGTCATCTTCATCATCCCGGCGCTCTCCATGACGAGGAGGGAGTAGTTCGCCCTTGGGGCTGAGTGTATGTACCAGTAGCTATGTGTTTGATCTCTCTCTCGTGTTCTTGAGGTGGTACGATCTTGATGTATCGTGAGCTTTGCTATTATAGTTGGATCTTATGATGTTTCTCCCCCTCTACTCTCTCGTAATGGATTGAGTTTTCCCTTTGAAGTTATCTTTTCGGATTGAGTCTTTAAGGATTTGAGAACACTTGATGTATGTCATGCACGTGCTTATCTGTGGTGACAATGGGATATCATGTGATCCACTTGATGTATGTTTTGGTGATCAACTTGTGAGTTCTATGACTTCATGAACTTATGCATAGGGGTTGGCACACGTTTTCGTCTTGACTCTCCGGTAGAAACTTTGGGGCACTCTTTGAAGTTCTTTGTGTTGCTTGAATAGATGAATCTGAGATTGTGTGATGCATATCATATAATCATACCCACGGATACTTGAGGTGACATTGGAGTATCTAGGTGACATTAGGGTTTTGGTTGATTTGTGTCTTAAGGTGTTATTCTAGTACGAACTCTAAGATAGATTGAACGGAAAGAATAGCTTCGTGTTATTTTACTACGGACTCTTGAATAGATCGACCAGAAAGGATAACTTTGAGGTGGTTTCGTACCCTACCATAATCTCTTTGGTTGTTCTCCGCTATTAGTGACTTTGGACTGACTCTTTGTTGCATGTTGAGGGATAGTTATATGATCCAATTATGTTATTATTGTTAAGAGGACTTGCATTAGTGAAAGTATGAACCCAAAGCCTTATTTCAACGCATTGCAATACCATTTGTGCTCACTTTTACCACTTGCTACCTTGCTGTTTTTATATTTTCATATTACAAAAACCTATATCTACCATCCATATTGCACTTGTATCACCATCTCTTCGCCGAACTAGTGCACCTATACAATTTACCATTGTATTGGGTGTGTTGGGGACACAAGAGACTCTTTGTTATTTGGTTGCAGGGTTGTTTGAGAGAGACCATCTTCATCCCACGCCTCCCACGGATTGATAAACCTTAGGTCATCCACTTGAGGGAAATTTGCTATTGTCCTACAAACCTCTGCACTTGGAGGCCCAACAACGTCTACAAGAAGAAGGTTGTGTAGTAGACATCTGCGTAAGGGGGCCCACGAGGTAGGGGGTGCGCCTAGGGGGGTAGGAGCTCCCCTGCCCTCGTGGACAGGGTGTGGGCCCCCTAACATGGATTCTTCTTCTAGTATTTTTTATATATTCCAAAAATAGTCTCCGTTGATTTTCAGGTCATTCCGAGAACTTTTATTTCTGCACAGAAATAACACCATGGTAATTCTGCTGAAAATAGCGTCAGTCCGGGTTAGTTCCATTTAAATCATGCAAGTTAGAGTCCAAAACAAGGGAAAAAGTGTTTGGAAAAGTAGATACGACGGAGACGTATCAACTCCCACAAGCTTAAACCTTTGCTTGTCCTCAAGCAATTTAGTTGATAAACTGAAAGTGATAAAGAAAAACTTTTACAAACTCTGTTTGCTCTTGTTGTTGTAAATATGTAAAGCCAGCATTGAAGTTTTCAGCAAAGATTATGAACTAACCATATTCATAATAACATTTAGGTCTCATGTTTACTCATATCAATGGCATAATCAACTAGCGAGCAATAATAACAAATCTCGGATGACAACACTTTCTCAAAACAATCATAATATGATATAAGAAGATGGTATCTCGCTAGCCCTTTCTGAGACTACAAAACATAAATGCAGAGCACCTTTAAAAATCAAGGACTGACTAGACATTGTAATTCATGGTAAAATAGATTCAGTCAAGTTATACTCAATGTAAACTAACAGTAATGAATGCAAATGACAGCGGTGCTCTCCAACTGGTGCTTTTTAATAAGAGGATGATGACTCAGCATAAAAGTAAATGGATAAGCCCTTCGCAGAGGGAAGCAGGGGTTTGTAGAGGTGCCAAAGCTCGATTTTGAAATAGAGATGAATAATATTTTGAGCGGTATACTTTCATTGTCAACATAACAACCAAGAGATCTTAATATCTTCCATGCTACACACATTATAGGCAGTTCCCAAGCAGAATGGTAAAGTTTATACTCCCCCACACCAACAAGCATCAATCCATGGCTTGCCCGTAACAACGGGTGCCTCCAACTAACAACAATCCTAGGGGAGTTTTGTTTGCAATTATTTTGATTTGATTTGAGCATGTGACTGGGCATCCCGGTGACCAGCCATTTTCTCGTGAATGAGGAGCGGAGTCCACTCCTCTTGAGAATAACCTACCTAGCATGGAGGATACAGACAACCCTAGTTGATACATGGGCTATTCGAGCATACAATACAGAATGTTTATTTGAAGGCTTAGAGTTTGGCACATACAAATTTACTTGGAACGGCAGGTAGATACCATATATAGGAAGGTATGGTGGACTCATATGGAATAACTTTGGGGTTTAGGGAATTGGATGTACAAGCAGTATTCCCGCTTAGTACAGGTGAAGGCTAGAAAAAGACTGGGAAGCGACCAGCTAGAGAGCGACAATACTCATGAACATGCATTAAAATTAATCAACATCGAATGCAAGCATGAGTAGGATATAATGCACCATTAACATAAATATCATAGAGGCTATGTTGATTTTGTTTCAACTACATGCGTGAACATGTGCCAAGTCAAGCCACTCGAATCGTTCAAAGGAGGATACCACCCTATCATACCACATCATAACCATTTTAATAGCATGTTGGCACGCAAGGTAAACCATTATAAACTCCTAGCTAATTAAGCATGGCATAAGCAACTACAATCTCTAATTGTCATTGCAAACATGTTTCTTTCATAATAGGCTGAATCAGGAACGATGAACTAATCATATTTACAAAAACAAGAGAGGTCGAGTTCATACCAGCTTTTCTCATCTCAATCAGTTCATCATATAATCATCATTATTGCCTTTCACTTGCACGGCCGAATAGTGTGGAAAATAATAATAGTGCATGTGCATTGGACTAAGCTGGAATCTGCAAGCATTCAATTCAAGAGAGAAGACAAGGTATATGGGCTCTTTGTTAAATCAACAATAATGCATATAAGAGCCACTCAACATTTTCATCATGGTCTTCTCCTCTCGACCCCCAAAGGAAAGAAAAGAAATACAACTATTTACACGGGAAAGCTCCCAACAAGCAAAAGAAGAACGAGAAATCTTTTTGGGTTTTCCTTTTTAATTACTACTACTACAGGCATAGAAAGTAAACTAACTAAAAGCAACAACTAATTTTTTTGGTTTTTCTTAAGGTTTTCCAAACACACAAGAAGAAAGCTTAAAAAGAAATTAAACTAGCATGGATGATACAATGAAAAAGTATGAGCACCGACAACTGGCATGAGTGTGTGAACATGAATGTAATGTCGGTGAGTGATACGTACTCCCCCAAGCTTAGGCTTTTGGCCTAAGTTGGTCTATGCCCATGGATAGCCTGGTGGATATCCAAATTTGAAGCTGGGGTCGTACTGAGATGCATCATCTACTGCCTGAAGAGCTGCAGCTTGGAGGCTTGCTGCCTCCGTCCTCCTCTCGTACTCGTCCGCCTCCTCCCTGGTTATAACATATCTCCTTTTTGCCTGAAAGTCAAAGAAAGCAGGAGCAGTGAGAGCGACGTGATAGGTGCGTCATCTGTCAAAGATTGGTCGGTACTGGAGGGACTGATTGTTCCTCTCAACGAACTGATGATGAACCGTAGCATCATAATCTAAATAAGCTGGAGGCAACTCAATATCATATCCACGAATGGGTATCTCAAGAAAATCAGCTAAACGGGTTGCATAAATTCCACCAAAGAAATCTCCATTAATTTTGTTATTATGCAACCTATGTGCAACAATGGCCCCCAAGTTATATTTTCTATCTTCTAATACAACACTCTTGAGAACACTAAGATCTGGCACACACATGTGACATGCCTCATCCTTACCATTTATGCATCTACCTATAAAGAGAGCAAAATAATGTATAGCAGGAAAATGAATGCTCCCTATGGTAGCTTGCGTGATTTCCCTAGATTCCCCCACAGTGATACTAGCAAGAAAATCCTTATATTCAGATTTACGAGGTTCACTAACATTACCCCACTGTGGGAGTTTACAAGCAGTATTAAAATATTCTAAGTCCATGGTATAAGATTTATCATAAAGATCAAACAGGACAGTTTGAGAATTGCGTGATGATGTAAATTCAAACCTTCTCACAAAGGAATCAGTGAGGTAGTAGTACTGACGGCACTTATCTGCCTCGAAGCTCTCAAGATCAGCGTTATGCACATATGCGTCAAATTCATCCTTGATTCCTGCTCGAACCATGAAGTCCTCTGATGGCCATTCACAAGGTCGCACTTGAGCCTCCCTTGGTAGTTCATTGTCTGGCTCGCGTGTTGCAGGCTTGGGTCCTTGTTTCCTTGAGGAAACACCTTGGTACATTTTCCTAAACATATTTCTTCCTTTGAAAAATTTCTGAAATTTTTAGTAACTCAAAAATAAAAGTGAACCAAACTCAACAAGATTGATAGTAACTACTCCTACAAGTGCCTAGAGGCTATATCATGCATTAAAACTACTTTTGATCACATAAATTTGACATGCAAGCTCAAGAACAGGGTCACCTAAGCAGCAAAAATTTGCAATGAATAAAGCACTAGAACAAAAACTAATTGGACCATTGGAGGATTCACATAGCAGAGAACAATCCCCCAAAGCAGTTTTGTGAGAGGAGCATTGAGCAAGGAGATCGAAAATGGCAGCAAGATGAGCAAGAACTCGGGTTTGAGTTGGCCAGTGATTTTTTCTGGAGCAAGACGAAGTGTGTGGGTTAAAGGATAAGTGGAGGGGACCCACGTGGGGTCCATGAGGCAAGGGTGCGCCCTCCACCCTCGTGGGCACGTTGCTGCTCCCCTTGTTGTGTTCTCAGTGCCAGATATTCTCAAATATTCTAGAAAAAATCATATTTCATTTTCAGGGCGTTTGGAGAACTTTTATTTTCGGGGTATTTTTTATTGCATGGATAATTCAGAAAACAGACAGAAAATACTATTTTTACTTTATTTAATCTAAATAACAGAAAGTAAAAAGAGGGTACAGAGAGTTGTGTTTTCTAACTTCATCCATCTCATGCTCCTCACAAGGAATCCACTAACAAGGTTGATCAAGTCTTTTTAACAAACTCATTCCGAATCGCGTGAAACGGAGAAATTTCGAATAACACTAGGTTACCTCAACCGGGATATGCACATCCCCAACAATAAGAATATCATATTTCTTCTAAACAGCAGGAAGAGGAAATTCAAAACCTCCAATAGTAATTGTTGAAAATTTTCCAATAGAATTGATACTGTGGACTTGAGGTTGTTTCCTCGGAAAGTGTACCGTATGCTCATTACCATTAACATGAAAAGTGACATTGCCTTTGTTGCAATCAATAACAGCCCCTGTGGTATTCAAAAAGGGTCTACCAAGGATAATCGACATACTATCGTCCTCGGGAATACCAAGAATAACAAAGTCCGTTAAAATAGTAACGTTTGCAACCACAACAGGCACATCCTCACAAATACCGACAGGTATAGCAGTTGATTTATCAGCCATTTGCCAAGATATTTCAGCAGGTGTCAACTTATTCAAATCAAGTCTACAATATAAAGAGAGAGGCATAATACTAACACCGGCTCCAAGATCACATAAAGCAGTTTTAACATAGTTTCTCTTAATGGAGCATGGTATAGTCGGTACTCCTGGATCTCCTAGTTTATTTGGTATTCCACCCTTAAAAGTGTAATTAGCAAGCATGGTGGAAATTTTAGCTTCCGGTATCTTTATTTTATTAGTAACAATATCTTTCATGTACTTAGAATAAGGATTCATTTTAAGCATATCAGTCAAACGCATACGCAAAAAGATAGGTCTAATCATTTCAGCAAAGCGCTCAAAATCCTCATCATCTTTTTTCTTGGATGGTTTAGGAGGAAAAGGCATGGGTTTCTGAATCATTTTACCTCCTCTAGTCATAAGTCTAACAACATTATCATTTTTCTTATTATTTAATTCATTGAGCAAATCATTCTGAGCTTTAAGTACTTGTTCTACTTGAGTGGTAACCATAGAAGCATGTTTACTAATAAGTTTAAGTTCACCTTTAACTCTAGACATATAATCACTCAAGTGTTCAAGCATATCAGCATTGTGTTTCAATTGTCTACCAACATAAGCATTGAAGTTTTCTTGTTTAACCATAAAGTCATCAAACTCATCCAAGCATTGGCTAGCAAACTTAGTAAATGGGATTTCATATTTATCAAATCTATAGAGAGAATTTACCTTTACTACCTGTGTCGGGTTATCAAGACCATGTATTGTTGGAAATATGCCCTAGAGGCAATAATAAAAGGATTATTATTATATTTCCTTGTTCATGATAATTGTCTTTTATTCATGCTATAATTGTGTTATCCGGAAATCGTAATACATGTGTGAATACATAGACACCAATATGTCCCTAGTAAGCCTCTAGTTGACTAGCTCGTTGATTAACTGATAGTCATGGTTTCCTGACTATGGGCATTGGATGTCGTTGATAACGAGATCACATCATTGGGAAAATGATGTGATGGACAAGACCCAATCCTAAGCATAGCACAAGATCGTGTAGTTCGTTTTGCTAGAGCTTTTTCCAATGTCAAGTATCTTTTCCTTAGACCATGAGATCGTGTAACTCCCGGATACCGTAGGGGTGCTTTGGGTGTACCAAACGTCACAACGTAACTGGGTGACTATAAAGGTATACTACGGGTATCTCCGAAAGTGTCTGTTGGGTTGACACGGATCGAGACTGGGATTTGTCACTCCGTATGACGGAGAGGTATCTCTGGGCCCACTCGGTAATGCATCATCATAATGAGCTCAAAGTGACCAAGTGTCTGGTCACGGGATCATGCATTATGGTACGAGTAAAGTGACTTGCCGGTAACGAGATTGAACGAGGTATTGGGATACCGACGATCGAATCTCGGGCAAGTAACGTACCGATTGACAAAGGGAATTGTATACGGGGTTGCGTGAATCCTCGACATCGTGGTTCATCCGATGAGATCATCGAGGAGCATGTGGGAGCCAACATGGGTATCCAGATCCCGCTGTTGGTTATTGACCGGAGAGCCATCTCGGTCATGTCTACATGTCTCCCGAACCCGTAGGGTCTACACACTTAAGGTTCGGTGACGCTAGGGTTGTAGAGATATGTATATGCAGTAACCCAAAAGTTGTTTGGAGTCCCGGATGAGATCCCGGACGTCACGAGGAGTTCCGGAATGGTCCGGAGGTAAAGAATTATATATAGGAAGTGCTATTTCGGCCATCGGGACAAGTTTCGGGGTCACCGGTATTGTACCGGGACCACTGGAAGGGTCCCGGGGGTCCACCGGGTGGGGCCACCTATCCCGGAGGGCCCCATGGGCTGAAGTGGGAGGGGAACCAGCCCCTAGTGGGCTGGTGCGCCCCCCTTGGGCCTTCCCCCTGCGCCTAGGGTTGGGAACCCTAGGGTGGGGGGCGCCCCACTTGCCTTGGGGGGAACTCCACCCTCCTTGGCCGCCGCCCCCTTGGGAGATTGGATCTCCAGGGCCGGCGCCCCCCCTGGGGACCCTATATATAGAGGGGGGAGGGAGGGCAGCCGCACCCCATGCCCCTGGCGCCTCCCTCTCCCCTCCAAGACCTCCTCCTCCTCCATAGAGAACGGCGAAGCCCTGCTGCGGTGACTGCTGCATCCACCACCACGCCGTCGTGCTGCTGGATCTTCATCAACCTCTCCTTCCCCCTTGCTGGATCAAGAAGGAGGAGACGTCACGCTGACCGTACGTGTGTTGAACGCGGAGGTGCCGTCTGTTCGGCGCTAGGATCTCCGGTAATTTGGATCACGTCGAGTACGACTCCCTCATCCCCGTTCTTTGAACGCTTCCGCTCGCGATCTACAAAGGTATGTAGATGCAATCCGATCACTCATTGCTAGATGAACTCATAGATGGATCTTGGTGAAACCGTAGGAAATTTTTTGTTTTCTGCAACGTTCCCCAACAGTGGCATCATGAGCCAGGTTTATGCGTAGTTCTCTTTGCACGAGTAGAACACAATTTGTTGTGGGCGTAGATGTTGTCAACTTTCTTGCCGCTACTAGTCTTATTTTTCTTCAGCGGTATTGTGGGATGAAGCGGCCCGGACCGACCTTACACGTACACTTACGTGAGACTGGTTCCACCGACTGACATGCACTAGTTGCATAACGTGGCTAGCGGGTGTCTGTCTCTCCCACTTTAGTTGGAGCGGATTCGATGAAAAGGGTCCTTATGAAGGGTAAATAGAAGTTGACAAATCACATTGTGGCTTTTACGTAGGTAAGAAAACGTTCTTGCTAGAATCCTATTGCAGCCACGTAAAACTTGCAACAACAATTAGAGGACGTCTAACTTGTTTTTGCAGCAAGTGCTTTGTGATGTGATATGGCCAAAGTTGTGATGAATGATGAATGATATATATGTGATGTATGAGATCATGTTCTTGTAATAGGAATCACGACTTGCATGTCGATGAGTATGATAACCGGCAGGAGCCATAGGAGTTGTCTTTATTTTTGTATGACCTGCGTGTCATTGAGAAACGCCATGTAAATTACTTTACTTTATTGCTAAACGTGTTAGCCATAGTAGTAGAAGTAATAGTTGGCGAGCAACTTCATGGAGACATGATGATGGAGATCATGGTGTCATGCCGGTGACAAGATGATCATGGAGCCCCAAGATGGAGATCAAAGGAGCTATGTGATATTGGCCATATCATGTCACTATTATTATTTGATCACATGTGATGTTTATCATGTTTTTGCATCTTGTTTACTTAGAACGACGGTAGTAAATAAGATGATCCCTCATAATAATTTCAAGAAAGTGTTTCCCCTAACTGTGCACCGTTGCGGCAGTTCGTTGTTTCGAAGCACCACGTGATGATCGGGTGTGATAGATTCCAACGTTCACATACAACGGGTGTAAGACAGATTTACACATGCAAACACTTAGGTTGACTTGACGAGCCTAGCATGTACAGACATGGCCTCGGAACACAAAAGACCGAAAGGTCGAGCATGAGTCGTATAGAAGATACGATCAACATGAAGATGTTCACCGATGTTAACTAGTCTGTCTCACGTGATGATCGGACACGGCCTAGTTAACTCGGATCATTTTATACTTAGATGACTGGAGTGATGTCTATCTGAGTGGGAGTTCATTATATAATTTGATTAGATGAACTTAATCATCATGAAATTAGTCTAAAATCTTTACAATATGTCTTGTAGATCAAATGGCCAACGTTGTCCTCAACTTCAACGCGTTCCTTGAGAAAACCAAGCTGAAAGACGATGGCAGCAATTATATGGACTGGGTCCGGAACCTGAGGATCATCCTCATAGCTGCAAAGAAAGATTATGTCCTAGAAGCACCGCTAGGTGACGCACCTGTCCCACAGAACCAAGACGTTATGAACGCTTGGCGGACACGTGCTGATGACTACTCCCTCGTTCAGTGCGGCATGCTTTACAGCTTAGAACCGGGGCTCCAAAAGCGTTTTGAGAGACACAGAGCATATGAGATGTTCGAAGAGCTGAAAATGGTTTTTCAAGCTCATGCCCGGGTCGAGAGATATGAAGTCTCCGACAAGTTCTTCAGCTGTAAGATGGAGGAAAATAGTTCTGTTAGTGAGCACATACTCACTATGTCTGGATTACATAACTGCTTAACTCAGCTGGGAGTTAATCTCCCGGATGACGCGGTCATTGACAGAATCCTTCAGTCACTTCCACCGAGCTACAAGAGCTTTGTGATGAACTTCAATATGCAGGGGATGGAAAAGACCATTCCTGAGGTATTTTCAATGCTGAAATCAGCAGAGGTAGAAGTCAAAAAGGAACATCAAGTGTTGATGGTCAATAAAACCACCAAAGTTCAAGAAAGGCAAGGGTAAAAAGAACTTCAAGAAGGACGGCAAGGGAGTTGCCGCGCCCGGTAAGCAAGCTGCCGGGAAGAAGCCAAAGAATGGACCCAAGCCCGAGACCGAGTGCTTTTATTGCAAGGGAAGTGGTCACTGGAAGCGGAACTGCCCCAAATACTTAGCGGACAAGAAGGCCGGCAACACAAAAGGTATATGTGATATACATGTAATTGATGTGTACCTTACCAGTATTCGTAGTAACTCCTGGGTATTTGATACCGGTGCGGTTGCTCACATTTGTAACTCAAAGCAGGAGCTGCGGAATAAACGGAGACTGGCGAAGGACGAGGTGACAATGCGCGTCTGGAATGGTTCCAAGGTCGATGTTATCGCCATTGGCACACTACCTCTACATTTACCCACGGGATTAGTTTTAAACCTCAATAATTGTTATTTAGTACCAGCTTTGAGCATGAACATTGTATCAGGATCTCGTTTAATTCGAGATGGCTACTCATTTAAATCCAAGAATAATGGTTGTTCTATTTATATGAGAGATATGTTTTATGGTCATGCTCCTATGGTGAATGGTTTATTCTTAATGAATCTCGAGCGTAATGCTACACATATTCATATTGTGAATACCAAAAGATGTAAGGTTGATAATGATAGTCCCACATACTTGTGGCACTGCCGCCTTGGTCACATAGGTGTCAAACGAATGAAGAAGCTCCATGCAGATGGAATTTTAGAGTCTCTTGATTAAGAATCATTTGACACGTGCGAACCATGCCTCATAGGTAAGATGACCAAGACTCCGTTCTCAAGAACAATGGAGCGAGCAACCAACCTATTGGAAATCATACATACTGATGTGTGCGGTCCAATGAGTGTTGAGGCTCGTGGTGGCTATCGTTATGTTCTCACCCTCACTGATGACTTGAGTAGATATGGGTATGTCTACTTAATGAAACACAAGTCTGAAACCTTTGAAAAGTTCAAGGAATTTCAGAGTGAGGTTGAGAATCAACGTGACAGAAAAATCAAGTTTTTGCGATCAGATCGTGGAGGAGAATACTTGAGTCACGAATTTGGTACACACTTAAGAAAATGTGGAATAGTTTCACAACTCACACCGCCTGGAACACCTCAGCGTAATGGTGTGTCCGAACGTCGTAATCGCACTCTATTGGATATGGTGCGATCTATGATGTCTCTTACCGATTTACCGCTGTCATTTTGGGGCTATGCTTTAGAGACTGCCGCATTCACTTTAAATAGGGCTCCGTCGAAATCCGTTGAGACGACACCGTATGAATTATGGTTTGGGAAGAAGCCTAAGCTGTCGTTTCTAAAAGTTTGGGTATGCGATGCTTATGTCAAGAAACTTCAACCTGAAAAGCTCGAACCCAAGTCAGAAAAATGCATCTTCATAGGATACCCTAAAGAAACTATTGGGTATACCTTCTACCTCAGATCCGAAGGCAAGATCTTTGTTGCCAAGAATGGATCCTTTCTAGAGAAAGAGTTTCTCTCGAAAGAAATAAGTGGGAGGAAAGAGGAACTTGATGAAGTATTACCTCTTGAACCGGTAAGTAGCGCAGCTCAAGAAAATGTTCCTGAGGTGCCTGCACCGACTAGAGAGGAAGTTAATGATGATGATCATGAAACTTCAGATCAAGTTGCTACTAAACTTCGTAGGTCCACAAGGACACGTTCCGCACCAGAGTGGTACGGCAACCCTGTCTTAGAAATCATGTTGTTGGACAACGGTGAACCTTCGAACTATGAAGAAGCGATGGCGGGCCCCGATTCCAACAAATGGCTTGAAGCCATGCAATCCGAGATAGGATCCATGTATGAAAACAAAGTGTGGACTTTGACAGACTTGCCCGATGATCGGCGAGCGATAGAAAACAAATGGATCTTTAAGAAGAAGACGGACGCGGATGGTAATGTTACCATCTATAAAGCTCGACTTGTCGCTAAGGGTTATCGACAAGTTCAAGGGGTTGACTACGATGAGACTTTCTCTCCCGTAGCGAAGCTGAAGTCCGTCCAAATCATGTTAGCAATTGCCGCATACTATGATTATGAGATATGGCAAATGGACGTCAAAACGGCATTCCTTAACGGTTATCTTAAGGAAGAACTGTATATGATGTAGCCGGAAGGTTTTGTCGACCCTAAGAATGCTAACAAGGTATGCAAGCTCCAGCGATCCATTTATGGGCTGGTGCAAGCATCTCGGAGTTGGAACATTCGCTTTGATGAGATGATCAAAGCGTTTGGGTTTATGCAGACTTATGGAGAAGCCTGCGTTTACAAGAAAGTGAGTGGGAGCTCTGTAGCATTTCTCATATTATATGTAGATGACATACTTTTGATGGCAAATGATATAGAACTTTTGGACAGCATCAAGGCCTACTTGAATAAGAGTTTTTCAATGAAGGACCTTGGAGAAGTTGCTTATACATTAGGCATCAAGATCTATAGAGATAGATCAAGACGCCTCATAGGTCTTTCGCAAAGCACATACCTTGATAAGATATTGAAGAAGTTCAATATGGATCGGTCTAAGAAGGGGTTCTTGCCTGTGTTGCAAGGTATGAAATTGAGCTCAACTCAATGTCCGACCACGGCAGAAGATATAGAAGAGATGAGTGTCATCCCCTATGCCTCGGCCATAGGGTCTATTATGTATGCCATGCTGTGTACCAGACCTGATGTAAACCTTGCCGTAAGTTTGGTAGGAAGATACCAAAGTAATCCCGGCAAGGAACACTGGACAGCGGTCAAGAATATCCGGAAGTACCTGAAAAGGACTAAGGACATGTTTCTCGTTTATGGAGGTGAAGAAGAGGTCGTCGTAAAGGTTTACGTCGACGCTAGCTTCGACACAGATCTGGATGACTCTAAGTCACAAACCGGATACGTGTATATGTTGAATGGTGGGGCAGTGAGCTGGTGCAGCTGCAAGCAGAGCGTCGTGGCGGGATCTACATGTGAAGCGGAGTACATGGCAGCCTCGGAGGCAGCACATGAAGCAATTTGGGTGAAGGAGTTCATCACCGACCTAGGAGTCATACCCAATGCGTCGGGGCCGATCAAACTCTTCTGTGACAACACTGGAGCTATTGCACTTGCCAAGGAGCCCAGGTTTCACAAGAAGACCCGGCACATCAAGCGTCGCTTCAACTCCATCCGTGAAAAAGTTCAAGATGGAGACATAGAAATATGTAAAGTGCATACGGATCTGAATGTCGCAGATCCATTGACTAAACCTCTTCCGCGAGCAAAACATGGTCAACACCAGAACTCTATGGGTGTTCGACTCATCACAATGTAACTAGATTATTGACTCTAGTGCAAGTGGGAGACTGTTGGAAATATGCCCTAGAGGCAATAATAAAAGGATTATTATTATATTTCCTTGTTCATGATAATTGTCTTTTATTCATGCTATAATTGTGTTATCCGGAAATCGTAATACATGTGTGAATACATAGACACCAATATGTCCCTAGTAAGCCTCTAGTTGACTAGCTTGTTGATTAACTGATAGTCATGGTTTCCTGACTATGGGCATTGGATGTCGTTGATAACGAGATCACATCATTGGGAGAATGATGTGATGGACAAGACCCAATCCTAAGCATAGCACAAGATCGTGTAGTTCGTTTTGCTAGAGCTTTTTCCAATGTCAAGTATCTTTTCCTTAGACCATGAGATCATGTAACTCCCGGATACCGTAGGGGTGCTTTGGGTGTACCAAACGTCACAACGTAACTGGGTGACTATAAAGGTATACTACGGGTATCTCCAAAAGTGTCTGTTGGGTTGACACGGATCGAGACTGGGATTTGTCACTCCGTATGACGGAGAGGTATCTCTGGGCCCACTCGGTAATGCATCATCATAATGAGCTCAAAGTGACCAAGTGTCTGGTCACGGGATCATGCATTACGGTACGAGTAAAGTGACTTGCCGGTAACGAGATTGAACGAGGTATTGGGATACCGACGATCGAATCTCGGGCAAGTAACGTACCGATTGACAAAGGGAATTGCATACGGGGTTGCGTGAATCCTCGACATCGTGGTTCATCCGATGAGATCATCGAGGAGCATGTGGGAGCCAACATGGGTATCCAGATCCCGCTGTTGGTTATTGACCGGAGAGCCATCTCGGTCATGTCTACATGTCTCCCGAACCCGTAGGGTCTACACACTTAAGGTTCGGTGACGCTAGGGTTGTAGAGATATGTATATGCAGTAACCCGAAAGTTGTTCGGAGTCCCGGATGAGATCCCGGACGTCACGAGGAGTTCCGGAATGGTCCGGAGGTAAAGAATTATATATAGGAAGTGCTATTTCGGCCATCGGGACAAGTTTCGGGGTCACCGGTATTGTATCAGGACCACCGGAAGGGTCCCGGGGGTCCACCGGGTGGGGCCACCTATCCCGGAGGGCCTCATGGGCTGAAGTGGGAGGGGAACCAGCCCCTAGTGGGCTGGTGCGCCCCCCCTTGGGCCTTCCCCCTGCGCCTAGGGTTGGGAACCCTAGGGTGGGGGCGCCCCACTTGCCTTGGCGGGCACTCCACCCCCCTTGGCCGCCGCCCCCTTGGGAGATTGGATCTCCAGGGCCGGCGCCCCCCCCCCTGGGGACCCTATATATAGAGGGGGGAGGGAGGGCAGCCGCACCCCATGCCCCTGGCGCCTCCCTCTCCCCTCCAAGACCTCCTCCACCTCCGTAGAGAACGGCGAAGCCCTGCTGCGGTGACTGCTGCATCCACCACCACGCCGTCGTGCTGCTGGATCTTCATCAACCTCTCCTTCCCCCTTGCTGGATCAAGAAGGAGGAGACGTCACGCTGACCGTACATGTGTTGAACACGGAGGTGCCGTCCGTTCGGCGCTAGGATCTCCGGTGATTTGGATCACGTCGAGTACGACTCCCTCATCCCCGTTCTTTGAACGCTTCCGCTCGCGATCTACAAAGGTATGTAGATGCAATCCGATCACTCGTTGCTAGATGAACTCATAGATGGATCTTGGTGAAACCGTAGGAAATTTTTTGTTTTCTGCAACGTCCCCAACATGTATTTCTTCAATAGGTGGTAAATTCTTAACATCTGCAGCTTTAATACCTTTTTCTTTCATAGATTTCTTTGCCTCTTGCATATCTTCAGGACTGAGAAATAGAATACCCCTTTTCTTCGGAGTTGGATTAGGAGTCGGTTCAGGAAGTGTCCAATCATTTTCATTACTCAACATATTATTCAATAGAAATTCAGCTTGATCAACAGTTTTTCCCTGAAAACACAACCAGCACAACTATCCAGGTAATCTCTGGAAGAATCGATTAGTCCATTATAAAAGATATCAAGTATTTCATTTTTCTTCAGAGGATGATCAGGCAAAGCATTAAGTAATCGAAGAAGCCTCCCCCAAGCTTGTGGGAGACTCTCTTCTTCAATTTGCACAAAATTACATATTTCCCTTAAAGCAGCTTGTTTCTTATGAGCGGGGAAATATTTAGCAGAGAAGTAATAAAACATATGCTGAGGACTACACACACAACCAGGATCAAGAGAATTAAACCATGTTTTAGCATCACCCTTTAATGAGAACGGAAACAACCAGGATCGCAGCAGTTTTCGAGGGTAGAGTATTCAACCCAAATTTATTGATTCGACACAAGGGGAGCCAAAGAATATTCTCAAGTATTAGCAGTTGAGTTGTCAATTCAGCCAGACCTAGAAACTTAATATCTACAGCAAAGTATTTAGTAGCAAAGTAATATGATAATAGTGGTAACGGTAGCATAAGTAATATTTTGGGTTTTATAGTGATTGTAACAGTAGCAACGGAAAAGTAAATAAGCGAACAACAATATATGAAAAAGCTCGTAGGCAATAGATCAATGATGGATAATTATGTCGGATGTAATCAATCATGCAACAGTTATAACATAGGGTGACACAGAACTAGCTCCAGTTCATCAATGTAATGTAGGCATGCATTCCGAATATAGTCATACGTGCTTATGGAAAAGAACTTGCATGACATCTTTTGTCCTACCCTCCCATGGCAGCGGGGTCCTATTGGAAACTAAGGAATATTAAGGCCTCCTTTTAATAGAGTACCGGACCAAAGCATTAACACATAGTGAATACATGAACTCCTCAAACTACGGTCATCACCGGTAAGTATCCCGATTATTGTCACTTCGGGGTTAACGGATCATAACACATAATAGGTGACTATAGACTTGCAAGATAGGATCAAGAACTCACATATATTCATGAAAACATAATAGGTTCAGATCTGAAATCATGGCACACGGGCCCTAGTGACAAGCATTAAGCATAGCAAAGTCATAGCAACACCAATCTCAGAAGATAGTGGATACTAGGGATCAAACCCTAACAAAACTAACTCGATTACATGATAAATCTCATCCAACCCATCACCGTCCAGCAAGCCTACGATTGAATTACTCAAGCACGGCGGTGAGCATCATGAAATTGGTGATGGAGGAAGGTTGATGATGACGATGGCGACGGATTCCCCTCTCCGGAGCCCCAAACGGACTTCAGATCAGCCCTCCCGAGAGAGTTTAGGGCTTGGTGGCGGCTCTGTATCGTAAAACGCGATGAATCCTTCTCTCTAGTTTTTTTCTCCCTGAACACGAATATATGGAGTCGGAGTTGAGGTCGGTGCAGCGTCAGGGGGCCCACGAGGCAGGGGGCGCGCCCAAGGGGGTAGGCGCGCCCCCACCCTCGTGGACAGGGTGTGGGCCCCCTGACATGGATTCTTCTTCCAGTATTTTTTATATATTCCAAAAATAATCTCCGTTGATTTTCAGGTCATTCCGAGAAATTTTATTTCTGCACAAAAATAACACCATGGCAATTCTGCTGAAAACAACATCAGTCCGGGTTAGTTCCATTCAAATCATGCAAGTTAGAGTCCAAAACAAGGGCAAAAGTGTTTGGAAAAGTAGATACGATGGAGATGTATCAAGGTTGTGCTTAGACTTGACATTGCCCAAAAGAAGCGTTGGCTCACGGCCGCGGAATTCAACCAATGCAAGCAGCTCAAGCAGAGGATCGTGGGCCTGGCCGCGGTAGAACGCACGTGCAAGTGCCAGGCATCAAGTATAACTTGGCTGAAGGCCGGGGACGCCAAGACTGCTTTCTTTCAGGCAAGGATCAATTCTAGAAGGAGGAAGAACTTCATCCACTCCATGCAAACAGATTCGAGGACGACCACCTCGCATGATGATAAAGCAACCATCGCTTATGATCACTTTGTAAACCTGCTGGCTCAAAACGGGACCGTGGATGCTCCATGAACTGGGACGTGATCGAGCTGCCGACTGTTCAAAATGAAGGCCTGGACAACCCATTCTCTGAACCTGAGGTTTGGGCTGTAGTTCTGGCTTCACCAGCGGACAAGGCACCAGGGCCAGACGATTTCTCGGGCGCCTTCTTTTGGGCCTGCTGGAGCATTATCAAGCACGACATCATGGTAGTATTCAATCACTTTTACAGGCAGTAGGGGGCAAATTCTCATACCTCAATTTGGCCATGATGCCCTACTCCTGAAGAAGGATGACGCAATCTGCATTGGAGACTTCAAACCAATTAGCCTCATAGACTCGATCGCCAAGCTAACCGCCAAGGTTCTGTCGATGAGATTAGTCGCGGTCATTGGAACGATAATCTCCCCTGCACAATCATCTTTTCAGAAGGCCAATGCATACATGACAATTTCTTGTACGTTCAAAATAGCATGCGCGCTCTGCATCGCCGCAAGATACCTGCTCTTCTCTTGAAATTAGACATTGCAAAGGCTTTCGACAACATTTCTTGGGAGTATATCTTCGAACTCCTCCATAGAATGGGATTCCCGGTGCACTGGAGGGACTGGGTGGCCCGTCTCCTCTCGACATCCGGCATGTTTGCTGAATGGCATCCCAGGCAACAACATCGAGCACCTCGTGGGCTGAGGCATGGCGACTCCCTCTCCCACTGTTGTTCATCTTGTGCATTGATTCGCTACATCACCTGCTCTAGGCGACAACTGCAGCAGGGCTTCTCCCCGCGCTCCCGGGGACGGCCGCGCACATGCGCACCAGCTTGTACGTCGATGACACTGTTATCTTCATCAACCCAGTAAGGCGAGAGATTAACGAGCTCATGAACATCCTTCACCATTTCGGTGAGGCTACTGGTCCGCGTGTGAACCTAGCAAAATCTTCGGCCATTCTGATCACCTGTGATGACGTAGACCTCGTCGCGGTCCTGATCAATTTTGGAGGGAAAATATGGCAGCATTGCCCACTAGATACCTAGGTCTCCCAATCACCATCGACAAAGTTATGCTAGTCCACCTTCAATTCATCTTAGATAGGATCCATGCAAGACTCGCAGGATGGAAGGGGAGACTAATGCACACTTCGGGTAGGAGGGTTTTGGTGTGGTGTGTCCTTTCGGCCATGCCCACTTTCGCCATCACGGCCCTGTGGGCGCCAAAGAAGTTATTCAAGGATGTCGACAAGTCAAGATTCGGTTCCTCTGGGCGTAAGATGAGGAGGTGACCGACGGGAAGTGCAAGGTGCGCTGGAAGCTGGTCACCACGCTGGAGCGCACCGGTGGGCTGGGCATCCAAGACCTAGAAAAATTTGCAAGGGCGCTACGGCTACGGTGGCTCTGGCTATCCTGGACGCAGCCAGGGCATCTGTGGGTTGGCATGGGCACTCCCTGCGATGACGCATGCCGCGCCTTGTTCCCGGCTTGCATGCTGGTCACCATTGGCAATGGCGACACAGCCTCCTTCTAGTTCTCTTCTTGGCTGGGAGGCGGGCAGCTATGTCTGGCCTATCCGGAGGTCTTTGAGAAATCCATTAGGAAGAACATATCGGTTCGGGAGGCGCTGCTCGTAGACCGGTGGATTCTCGATCTTCGCCACGGTGACCACGACAGCATCATGGACCTCGTGCTCCAACTGGCAAGGGAGATTCAAAGCGCTCGGATTGCGATGGAAGATGGGAGGGTGGATGTGATTAGATGGACCTTGAGCAGCTCCGGGCAGTACTCTGCGCACTCCTCTTACGACATGCAGTTCGATGGTAGCACAACAATCAACTTTGGAGGATCAATCTAGAAGGTTTGGGCACCCGGCAAGATCAAGATGTTCCTCTAGTTGATGCACCTAAATAGGCTATGGTACAATGATCGACTGCAGCGCAGTGGTTGGGGCAACATCTATTTTTGGTAGCTGTGCATGAGGAACCTCGAGACCTCTACGCACCTCTTTTGGGAGTGCCCTCTCGCCATTCAGGTGTGGAACAAGGTGGCCACCTGGTTTCGATGCAGCGCCCTGGCAAGCAGCAGCTGGAACATGATACGTCCATTTTGCATCATGATTTCCTACTGTTATTTATAGTGTTTTATGCATAATAATGCTTTATGAAGTAACTCTAATGCCTTTTCTCTCATAATATGCAAGGTTTACACAAAGAGAGAGAATGCTGGCAGCTGGAATTCTGGACCTGAAAAAGCTACGTGAGAGTTACCTATTCTGCACATCACCAAATGAGCTGAAAATTTACCGAGAATTATTTTGGAATATATAAAAATACTAGAGCAAATAACTACCGGAGGGGGCCACCTAGTGAGCACTAGACACCAGGGCGCGCCAGGCTCCCCAGGCACGCCCTGGTGGGTTGTGCTCAGCCCAGCCCACCTCTGGTGCCCATCTTTTGGTATATAGGTCATTTTGACCTAGAAAAAACAGGGAGAGGACTTTTGGGACGGAGCGTTGCCGTCTCGAGGCAGAACTTGGGCAGGAGCACTTTTTCCCTCCGGCATACGATTTCGTCGGGGGAACTTCCCTCCCGAAGGGGGAAATCAAATCCATCGTCATCACCAAAACCCTCTCATCTTTGGGAGGCCAATCTCCATCAACATCTTCAACAGCACCATCTCCTCTCAAACCCTAGTTCATCTCTTGTGTTCAATCTTTGTACCGGAACCTCAGATTGCTCCATGTGGGTGACTAGTAGTGTTGATTACATCTTGTAGTTGATTACTATATGGTTTATTTTGTGGAAGATTATATGTTCAAATCCATTATGCTATTTAATACCCCTCTGATCTTGAGCATGATTATCATTTGTGAGTAGTTACTTTTGTTCTTGAGGTCACGGGAGAAGTCATGTTCAATTAATCATGTGAACTTGATATGTGTTCGATGTTTTGATGATATGTATGTTGTGATTCCCTTAGTGGTGTCATTGAACGTCGACTACATGGAACTTCACCATATTTGGGCCTAAGGGAAAACATTGTGGAGTAGTTATTAGATGATGGGTTGCTAGAGTGACAGAAGCTTAAATCCTAGTTCAATGCGCTACTTCATAAGGGACCGATTTGGATCCAAATGTTTAATGCTATTGTTAGATTTAATCTTAATACTTTTCTCGTAGTTGCGGATGCTTGCGAGGGGGTTTGGGATGTTTGTTCAAGTAAGAACAGCACCCAAGCACCAGTCCACCCACATATCAAATTATCAAAGTAGCGAACACGAATCAAACCAACATGATGAAAGTGACTAGATGAAATTCCCGTGTGCCCTCAAGAACACTTTGCTTATTATAAGAGACCGTTTTTTCCTGTCCTTTGCCACAAAAGGATTGGGCTACCTTGCTGCACTTTATTTGCTGCACTTTATTTATCTTGCTATTAAACTACCTGGTACCGACAATTTCAGTGCTTGCAGAAATTACCTTGCTAAAAACCACTTGTCATTTCTTTCTACTCCTCATTGGGTATGACACTCTTATTTAACTGAAGGACTACGGTTGATCCCCTATACTTGTGCTCAATGCATTTGACCAATCTGAGCATCCAGGTTCCGCTATTGGTCATGACACATATATAGGAGCATTTTTTGCCAGCATAGGACCACCCTAGGCTGGCCTATAACATCTCTTCTTTTTCCACCGATCACTTGATCAACACCTGTTTTCCGCTATCTCTCTTCTTATGAAATGAACGCCGGCATTAGCTGGATCTTTCAAAAAACATCTAAAGCTAGCCGCATACATTTCGACAACAACTCGAACCAAGCATCAAATCGGGCAAATTTTGATATAAACACAGCGGTTTTCATTGAAAACAAGTATAATTTGTACATAAAACCAGACGATATTTCGTTCGATGAACTAAAAACCATAAAATAAAACCCTAAACTAGCATATACTTCACAGTGACATCGCAAGTCTGTTGGGGAACGTAGTAATTTCAAAAAAAATCCTACGCACACTCAGGATCATGGTGATGCATAGAAACGAGAGGGGAGAGTGTGTCCACTGCTACCTCTTGAGCTTGCATTGGATTTCCCCGAAGAGGAAAGGATGATGCAGCAGAGTAGCGTAAGTATTTCCCTCAGTTTTTGAGAACCAAGGTATCAATCCAGTAGGAGGCCACGCTCAAGTCCCTCGTACCTGCAAAAAACGATAGCTACTCGCAACCAACGCGATTAGGGGTTGTCAATCCCTTCACGGTCACTTACGAGAGCGAGATCTGATAGATATAATATTTTTGGTATTTTTGGTATAGAGATGCAAAGTGAAAAGTAAAAGGCAAAGTAAAAAAGCAAAGCAAGATTAAAGTGATGGAGATTGATTTGATGAGAATAGACCCGGGGGCCATAGGTTTCACTAGTGGCTTCTCTCAAGAGCATAAGTATTCTACGGTGGGTGAACAAATTACTGTTGAGCAATTGACAGAATTGAGCATAATTATGAGAATATCTAGGCATGATCATGTATATAGGCATCACGTCCGTGACAAGTAGACCGAAACGATTCTGCATCTACTACTATTACTCCACTCATCGACCACTATCCAGCATGCATCTAGAGTATTAAGTTAAAAACAGAGTAACGCTTTAAGCAAGATGACATGATGTAGAGATATAAATTCATGCAATATGAAATAAACCCCATCTTGTTATCCTCGATGGCAATGATGCAATACGTGCCTTGCTTCCCCTTCTGTCACTGGGAAAGGACACCGCAAGATCGAACCCAAAGCTAAGCACTTCTCCCATGGCAAGAAAAACCAATCTAGTAGGCCAAACCAAACTGATAATTCGAAGAGACTTGCAAAGATAACTAATCATACATAAAAGAATTCATAGAAGATTCAAATATTATTCATAGATAGACTTGATCAGAAACCCACAATTCATCGGTCTCAACAAACACACCGCAAAAAAGAAGAAGATTACATCGAATAGATCTCCACAAGAGAGGGGGAGAACTTTGTATTAAGATCCAAAAAGAGAGAAGAAGCCATCTAGCTAATAACTATGGACCCGAAGGTCTGAGGTAAACTACTCACACTTCATCGGAGAGGCTATGATGATGTAGAAGCCCTCCGTGATGACGGCCCTCTCCGGCGGAGCTCCGGAACAAGCCCCAAGATGGGATCTCGTGGATACAGAAAGTTGCGGCGGTGGAATTAGGTTTTTGGCTCCGTATCTGTTCGTTTGGGGGGTACGTAGGTATATATAGGAGGAAGAAGTACGTCGGTGGAGCTTTGGTGGGCCCACGAGGGTGGGGGCGCGCCTGGGGGTATAGGGATCGCCCCCCCTACCTCGTGCCCACCTCGAAGCTTCCTTGGTGTAGGGTCCAAGTCTCCTGGGTCATATTCGGGAAGAAAATCACGTTCCAGAAAGGTTTATTCCGTTTGGACTCCGTTTGATATTCCGTTTCTTCGAAACACTGAAATAGGCAAAAAACAGCAATTCTGGGTTGGGCCTCCGGTTAATAGGTTAGTCCCAAAAATAATATAAAAGTGGAAAATAAAGCCCAATATAGTCCAAAACAGTAGATAATATAGCATGGAGCAATCAAAAGTTATAGATACGTTGGAGACGTATCAGGCATCCCCAAGCTCAATTCCTGCTCGTCCTCGAGTAGGTAAATGATAAAAAGAGAATTTTGATGCGGAGTGCTACTTGGCATAATTTCAATGCAGATCTTCTTAATTGTGGTATGAATATTCAGATTAGGAAGATTCAAGACAAAAGTTCATATTGACATAGAGAATAATAATACTTCAAGTAAACCAACAAAGCAATTATGTTTTCTTAAAGTAACATGGCCAAAGAAAGTTCATCCCTACAAAATCATATAGTTTAGTCATGCTCCATTTTCGTCACACAAGAATGCTCTCATCATGCACAACCCCGATGACAAACCAAGCAATTGTTTCATACCTTAATAATTTCAAACTCATAAACTTTCACGCAATACATGAGCGTGAGCCATGGATATAGCACTATGGGTGGAATAGAATATAATGATGGGGGTTATGTGGAGAAGACAAAAAGGAGAAAGTCTCACATCAACGAGGCTAATCAATGGGCTATGGAGATGTCCATCGATTGATGTTAATGCAAGGAGTAGGGATTGCCATGCAACGGGTGCACTAGAGCTATAAATGTATGAAAGCTCAACAAAAGAAACTAAGTTGGTGTGCATCCAACTTGCTTGCTCACGAAGACCTAAGGCACTTGAGGAGGCCCATTGTTGGAATATACAAGCCAAGTTCTATAATGAAAATTCCCACTAGTATATGAAAGTGATAACTCAAGAGACTCTCTATATGAAGAACATGGTGCTATTTTGAAGCACAAGTGTGGAAAAAGGATAGTAGCATTGCCCCTTTTTATTTATTTTCTTTTTTTGGGCCTTCTTTTTTTTCCTTTGGCCTTTCTCTTTTTTTTTCTTTTTGGACAATGCTCTATTGAATGATGATCATCACACTTCTATTTATTTACAACTCAATGATTACAACTCGATACTAGAACAAAGTATGACTCTATATGGATGCCTCCGGCAGTGTACCGGGATATGCAATAAATCAAGAGTGACAAGTATGAAAAAATTATGAATGGTGGCTTTGCCACAAATACTATGTCAACTACATGATCATGCTAAGCAATATGACAATGATGAATGTGTCATGATAAACTGGATGGTGGAAAGTTGCATGGCAATATATCTCGGAATGGCTATGGAAATGCCATAATAGGTAGGTATGGTGGCTGTTTTGAGGAAGATATAAGGAGGTTTATGTGTGAAAGAGCGTATCATATCATGGGGTTTGGATGCACCAGCGAAGTTTGCACCAACTCTCGATGTGAGAAAGGGCAATGCATGGTACCGTGGAGGCTAGCAATGATGGAAGGGTGAGAGTGTGTATAATCCAAGGACTCAACATTAGTCATAAAGAACTCATATACTTATTGCAAAAATCTTCAAGCCATCAAAAACCAAAGTATTACGCGCATGCTCCTAGGGGGATAGATTGGTAAGAAAAGACCATCGCTCGTGCCCGACCGGCCCTCATAAGGAGGACAATCAAATAGCACCTCATGTTTCAAATTTGTTGCATAATGTTTACCATACGTGCATGCTACGGGACTTGCAAACTTTAACTCAAGCACTTCTCAAATTCACAATTACTCTACTAGCATGACTTTAATATTACTACCTCCATATCTCAAAACAATTATCAAGCATCCAACTTTTCTTAGTATTCAACACACTCAAAAGTAAGTTTCACAAATCTTGAATACCAAGCATGTTACTATTAAGCAAATTACCATGCTATTAAGACTCTCAAAATAATTTAAGTGAAGCATGAGAGATCAATAGTTTCTTTAAAACAAATCCACCACCGTGCTCTAAAAGATCTAAGTGAAGCACATAAAGCAGAATTATAACGCTCAAAAGATATAAGTGAAGCACATAGAGAAAAACTACTTAGCTCAAAAAGATATAAGTGAAGCACATAGTATTCTATCAAATTCTAATTCATGTATGGCTCTCTCAAAAGGTGTGTACAGCAAGGATGATTGTGGCACACTAACAAGCAAATACACAAGTAATACAAGACGCTCCAAGCAAAACACATATCATGTTGGTGAATAAAAATATAGCTCCAAGTAAATTACCGATGGAAGTGGACGAAAGAGGGGATGTCTTCCGGGGCATCCCAAGCTTTGACTTTTTGGTGTCCTTGGATTATCTTGGGGGTGCCATGGGCATCCCTGGCGGTGTCCTGGACTAGGAGGTACTCACCACGTCATCTCCCGATCTATTGGATTGGGCCGAGGTCCCCCATGGCCGTATACTCATGGGCCAGTTCGGACAGCTGCCGCATACATGGAAGATTCTACAAGACTTGGTGATCAAGACAAGGACTCCTCCCCATCGGCGTATTCGGCTAGGACTCTTGTTATCCTAGGCCTCTGGTGAATTATATAAACCGAGGCCAGGCTAGTCGATAGATGATATACATACAATCATACCATAGGCTAGCTTCTAGGGTTTAGCCTCTCCGATCTCGTGGTAGATCAACTCTTGTAATACTCATATCATCAAAAATAAATCAAGCAGGACGTAGGGTTTTACCTCCATCAAGAGGGCCCGAACCTGGGTAAAACATCGTGTCCCCTGCCTCCTGTTACCATCTGTCTTAGACGCACAGTTCGGGACCCCCTACCCGAGATCCGCCGGTTTTGACACTGACATTGGTGCTTTCATTGAGAGTTCCGATGTGTGATCGGCAAAAGGATCGATGGCTCGTCTGTAGGTCAACTGCGATGCCGACATCTTCATCGCCGGCTCGACTGGTCACCTTGGCTCGACCGAGGACCGTGCTTCATCTCTGATCGTCATGTTCGGACGAGGGCCTTCATCAACATCTACTCCGATCTCTATCAAGATCATGGAGGAATCATCCATGGAGCTCGGGGGCTCAACGTCAACATTGCCCTCGGACGACCATGCTGTTTTTCCTAACAGCAAACTTGTATATGCTGCCACCACCTCTTAGAGTATCGCTTTGACGATCCCTTTGGTGGAATTGTGCGGAATTGAGTTTACAACAGCCATGCAAAATTTTGTCGAGTTCCGATGGAGGAATCTCCGACAATCTACAAAATACCGGAGCCCTGTCAAATCTGGATGGGAATCTGGACGAGTTTATGGCATGGTCTCCAGAGCCTAGCTCGGAGGTCCTTTGGAAGATCCAACCGTTCATCTACTGTGGAATTCCCATATCTACCACCCTCCAAATTTCAGCTCGATCCGACGGTTCAAACTCCGGGAACCTTCCGATGAGTGGATCAATTTTCGGATCCGTTTTCTGCGCGAATACGGATCCGACCCGAATTCATGTTTCTTTATGAACGTGATATTGGACAACCTTTTTAGAGGAATTCTCTTCTAGGGTATTGTGCGTTGTTTTTAAACACGTGCCCGTAAATTTTTAAGCCTCCGCTGAGGTCATCTTCATCATCATGCTGGTGTCAAACCAGTCCGGCAATATTGCTCCAAGGCTGCCGACCTGCGCTAGACACGTCGTCACTTTGTTGAGCCGAGCTCAAATTCTTCGGATCATCATCGCGAAGGATAAATCATCACCAACATCACCGCCCCACGGATTACACGGAGCGGTCATACCGGCATCGCCGCACAGTCACTTCATCAAGCCGGCATCGACCACGTCACGACCTGCATCGGCGGGGCCGTACTATTGCTTCTTCAAGCTAGTGTCCATCACGCCTACCTACTTAGACTCATCGGTTGACATCGAGGCTTTGACATCTCGGCTGGACTGGGGGCTTCGCCATCTCTTCATCAACCTACTCCGGACACTTCGGCGTCACTAGCCGACCAGCTCCGTCACGTTAGCTAGACCGAGGGCTTTGCCTCGGCGAGCCAACCTTTGCCAGCATTGTCATGCCGTCGTTTTATCGCCCATCAGGCAATGGGTGTGCGGATCGTGTCCCAATTTTGGGAATCACCTTCCTTCGGATTGCTACAACAAATAAACCAGGTGCTATTAATCCTAGTATTTTTTGCTTGTTTTGAGTTCATTTTGCCCAAGGAATTATTACTCTGGTTTGTCCATCATATGTACACAGGTCTATCAAATGGTGGCCGCATTAACGATGGTCGCATGGTGGTTCGGTCAGTCTCCGTACATAATCCGGCGAATGCCGTATCCAGAACTCAGACCGACCTGTGAATTCAGGCTTTGCCACGCCTTTACCGCATCACGCCGACGCCCTGCATCGACATTGACTTTGACGCCAGGCCATATTTCTTTTATTACTCACTTTTCATAAATTATTTATTATGCAACGATTTATTTTAATTATTATTATTACTTTTATCTCAGGTTTGCACTATTTTTTGTGCACAGGAAAAAGATCCGGGGACTTCATCGTCACTCTGCCGGTCTGCATTGACCGTGCTATGTCACCACTTCGGCGTGTCGAGCTCTCCACTTCGCCACCTCAGGACCGACTTGGGGGATGGAACCTTGTCCCGCATCAAGCTCGGACCGTGTCGTCAATGCCGAACACATTAACCAGCTAAGTCGCTTTCATGCTCAAAGTTTTAATTTTTAACTTGTGTTCGGTTCGACCAAGCATTATACTTTTTTGGAAAAAAGTTGCTTGTAAAAAATTTCCTTGTCCAAACTTTGTTTGTGACACACATATTCAAATACCCCGTTTATTTGGGGGCTTCCTTTATGAAGCTTTTCCTCTTGCATATGATTATACTTGTACGGCTTCGTTCCTTGTTCGTGTATTACGCCACAATATGCACCATATTGACTTAAGCGATTTGCAAGCTGGGTTGCCTGGCTCCTATGCTTACCCCTACGTTCCCGATTATTCGGCTAGGGAGTAAAGGGAGCACCTCTGCGATTGTCACGACCGGGTCCTCCGAGCTCTGACCTCAGACTGGGTGAAGACGAAAGCTAGCGCTCTTATTGTTTTCAATCATGGTCGGCACACAACGGAACTCATGAGTACAAAAAATCTATTGCACAAGTCTCATAGCAATAATGAGCACCGAAGAAAGGTATCGGTGGGGGTACTATTTTCTTCGAAGATGCTTCTTACACTTCATCTGTAATATAGCATAAGTTCCCTGAGCGCGCTTTGTCTGTTACAGCCTTATGGCCCGGTTGCCTGGTTATCGGAAACACTATCGATATTCTCGACAGGTGGAGTGCATAACACTTTTCGATCCTTGACCGAAGGGGGAGAAGCCGACGGTCGGTTAAGACGCGTTTAAAGTTTGGTTGAACAAAGATATGATATAAGTACTTCGGTACATACAATCATTATACATAAAATTCTTTTACCCAAGTCACTTGGGGGCTCTTAAAATTTATACGAGCTATTTTATAGTAAATGTGTTTTCTTCTTGGTCGTTGCAAAGTCTTTTTCTATCGCTCCTTTTTCGACGTGAGTGTGTGGTCAATAGCCAGATAACCCTTTTTCTCTCTAGTGACCGCTCGAGTTTAGTTCACTAAACTAGTCTAACGAGAAGCACTCCGCCTTTAGGATAGGAGGCTGCAGCCGTAGGCTGACCCGCTTGAAGTCTTGAGATCGGATGTGTAATATTAATGCACGACAGAAGCACACTTTTTTCCCCAATTTTCGGATTGGCACCAAACACTTGATCTCGTTCAGACGTCAAGTTTTTACTGACGTTTTTTTGGTTTTCCAAGCTTATGGCACTTTTCAACAATTTGTGTGTTTCCAGCACAAGTCTCACAGTGCAATGCCGGACACCTTTATAGATTCGGCAAAAACATTCTCGGATCTCACTATATATGCATTGGTTTCGAATTGTGTCTTCGGTCAATAGTTGGGTTGCCCGGCTCCTGCGCCTGCCTCCTACATTCCGCTTTGTTCAGCTAGGTGTGCAAAGGGAGAACCACTGCGATTGTGCTTCCAGCTCACATGGTTAAGCACCTCAGTGGAGAAAGCCGAAAACTGACTGTCACAATAAGCGTAAACTGGTCAGCAATCCGACGACGATATTAAATGACTGGCCATTCATAATATTGGCCGAAGTGTTTACGGCTTGACCTCCATTGTCGCCGAACACTACCGGGGGCTAGTAACTGGCCTCCCAAACTAAATCCTTAATATTTTGCTCTTACATTAGAGCTGAGGTTTCATGATCATACTCAGCATGACAACCCAAAGAAAGGAACCGATAGCGGGATTATTTTCTTTGGAAGAAATTTATTATGTTAAGCAGTGATATAACATATCTCTCTGCATACCTTTGTTTATAAAATCATATGGTCAGATTGCCTTGTTTGTCGTAAATCTTTGCCCTCATAAAGGCTTTATAAAGTAGGACAAACACTCCTCGGCTACTGGCCGAGGAGGTGGAAGCGATGGTCGGTCAAACAAAGTTTTGTACAATGCGGATCCGAGCATTAATGATGTAAAGTACTTGGATACATAGAAACATTACACATAATTTGTGATTTTACTCTGGATATCGATCCTTAATTCGGCCACCCGTGCCCGCATTAAGGCTCGGGGGATACTGGGCTTCAGGCTTATCACTTACTAATTTTAAAGGGGCGTATCGATCCCCTGATCTGGTGTTGCCACCCGACCAGTGTCTCGGGGGCTACTACATTGGCAATCCAGTGCAGAAAATTTAAGTGAATATAGTTTTCGAGGAGATTATGATCCTCAGGTTGGTCGGCCGCACCCAACCTGAGTCTCGAGGACTCTGCACACCGCTTTTTGTGTCCTGAAGTATTCTGCTGAGCTAGGAGTTGATCCTCAGACCGATTTTTCAAATCAACCTGAGTCTCAGCGACTACTGGGATCAGGGATCTCATGTCATCCTTCAGGTGCATCTCGGGTTTTAGACCGATACACACCTTGAGGGCTACTAGCTATATATCTCGGCAGAGAATAAATTGCAACAATCAAAAATATTGACAAAAAATTGGCCCACAGTCGGGGTGGTGGACCACCTCGGAAGCAGTCCGGCATAAAGCTCGGGCGCTAGTGGCTGGCTCCATAGAGGGCATTTCCAGCATTAAGCTTGGCTAAACTCCTTCAACTCTTTTGTACCAAGAAGATCTATGACATCTTGGATATAGTCCGGCGTTGGAGCTTGGACACAGTCCGGCGTTGGAGCTCAGATACATTTCGGCGTTAGAGCTCGAAAGCAGTCCGGCATTGGTGCTCGGCTGCAAAAGATACCTCGAATGCAGTCCGGCGTTAGAGCTCGGACGCAAGAGGACACTGCCTCCCGGGAACAACTTCAAACCCGAGGTGTGGCATAAAAATAACAAGACATTGATAAAGGCCGGAAACTTAAAGGGGCTCCTCAGATACCCGACGTGTAAACTCGTCGAATGCATTTCGGCGATCCTCAAGATGGAAGATGGGAAGATTTGTTGAACCAGTTTCCAAGACCGACAACCGAAGATGAAGAACAGTTCGGAAGAATCGAGGAGCGTCTCTAACTTGAAGACCGGTTTAGGGGGCTACTGACGGTGTCCTGGACTAGGGGGTACTCACCACGTCATCTCCCGATCTGTTGGATTGGGCCGAGGACCCCCATGGCCGTATACTCATGGGCCAGTTCGGACAGCTGCCGCATACATGGAAGATTCTACAAGACTTGGTGATCAAGACAAGGACTCCTCCCCACCGGCGTATTTGGCTAGGACTCTTGTTATCCTAGGCCTCTGGTGCATTATATAAACCGAGGCCAGGCTAGTCGATAGATGATATACATACAATCATACCATAGGCTAGATTCTAGGGTTTAGCCTCTCCGATCTCGTGGTAGATCAACTCTTGTAATACTCATATCATCAAGAATAAATCAAGCAAGACGTAGGGTTTTACCTCCATCGAGAGGGCCCGAACCTGGGTAAAACATCGTGTCCCCTGCCTCCTGTTACCATCCGTCTTAGACGCACAGTTCGGGACCCACTACCTGATATCCGCCGGTTTTGACATCGACAATCCCCAAGCTTAGGCTCTTGCCACTCATTGTCCCATAATCCATCACAAGAATTCACCCAAAACTTGAGAACTTCACAACACAAAACTCAATAGAAATCTCGTGAGCTCCGTTAGAGAAAGAAAACAAAGGACCACTTCAAGTTACTGTAATGAACTCATTCTTTATTTATATTGGTGTTAAACCTACTGTATTCCAACTTCTCTATGGATTATAAACTATTTTACTAACCATAGATTCATCAAAATAAGCAAACAACACACGAAAAACAGAATCTGTCAAAAACAGAATAGTCTGTAGTAATCTATAGCTAGCGCAAGATCTGTAACCCCAAAAATTCTAAAATAAATTGCTGGAGGTGAGGAATTTATCTATTAATCATCTGCAAAAATAATTAATTAAATATCACTTTCCAAATAAAAATGACAGCAGTTATCGTGAGCGCTAAAGTTTCTGTTTTTTACAGCAAGTTCAACAAGACTTTCCCCAAGTCTTCCCAACGGTTCTACTTGGCACAAACACTAATTAAACACAAAAAACACAACCAAAATAGATGCTAAATAATTTATTTATTAAATAACAGCAAGGAAAAATATTGGGTTGTCTCCCAATAAGCGCTTTTCTTTAAAGCCTTTTTAGCTAGGCATTGATAATTTTAACGATGCTCACATGAAAGACAAGAATTGAAGCACAAAGAGAGCATCATAAAACATGTGACAAACACATCTAAGTCTAAAATACTTCCTATGCATAGGAATCTTATAGGCAAACAAATTATCATGGCAAGCAAAAACTAGCATATGCATGGAAGAGGAAAGGAACAATAGTAATCTCAACATAACGGGAGGTAATTTAGTAACATGAAAATTTCTACCACCATATTTTCCTCTCTCATAGTAATTACATGTAGGATCATAAGAAAATTCAACAAAATAGCTATCACATAAAATATTTTCAACATGATCCACATGCATGCAAAGTTGACACTCTTCCAAAATAGTGGGATTAACATTAACTAAAGTCATGATCTCTCCAGACCCACTTTTATCAAAGATTTCATAAGATTGAACATTTTCCAAATATGTGGGATCTAAAGTTGAAACTCTTCCAAACCCACTTTCAATAATATTGCAAACACTATTATCAATCTCATATTCATCATGGGGCTTAAATAAATTTTCAAGATCATAAGAAGAATCACCCCAATCATGATCATTGCAACAAGCAGAGGACATAGCAAAACTAGCATCCCCAAGGTTAGGATTTTGCATATTATTAGCACAATTTACATAAATAGAATTTGTAATAAAATCATTGCAATCATGCTTTCTATTCAAAGATCTATTGTGAATCACTTCATAAAGTAACTCATCACACTTTTCAGATTCACGAATTTCAAGCAAAACCTCATAAAGATAATCTAGTGCACAAAACTCACTAGCAATTGGTTCATCATAATTAGATCTCTTAAAAAGATTAGCAAGCGGATGAGGATCCATAGATCTTAGGTTCTCTGTTTAGTAATAAATAAACAACTATTCTAACCATACGAGCAAACAAGAAGCAAGCGGGCAAAAAGAGGCAAATAGAGAAAGAGAGGGAGGATAGAGAGAGAGAGGACAAATAAAACGGCAAGGGTGAAGTGGGGGAGAGGAAAACGAGAGGCAAATGGCAAATAATGTAATGCAGGAGATAGGGATTGTGATGGGTACTTGGTATGTTGACTTTTGTGCAGACTCCCCGACAACAGCGCCAGAAATTCTTCTTGCTACCTCTTGAGCCTGCGTTGGAATTCCCCGAAGAGGAAAGGATGATGCAGCAGAGTAGCGTAAGTATTTCCCTCAGTTTTTGAGAACCAAGGTATCAATCCAGTAGGAGGCCACGCTCAAGTCCCTCGTACCTGCACAAAATGATAGCTACTTGCAACCAACGCGGTTAGGGGTTGTCAATCCCTTCATGGTCACTTACGAGAGTGACATCTGATAGATATAAGATTTTTGGTATTTTTGGTATAGAGATGCAAAGTGAAAAGTAAAAGGCAAAGTAAAAAAGCAAAGCAAGATTAAAGTGATGGAGATTGATATGATGAGAATAGACCCGGGGGCCATAGGTTTCACTAGTGGCTTCACTCAAAGAGCATAAGTATTCTACCGTGGGTGAACAAATTACTATTGAGCAATTGACAGAATTGAGCATAATTATGAGAATATCTAGGCATGACCATGTATATAGGCATCACGTCCGTGACAAGTAGACCGAAACGATTCTGCATCTACTACTATTACTCCACTCATCGACCGCTATCCATCATGCATCTAGAGTATTAAGTTAAAAACAGAGTAACGCTTTAAGCAAGATGACATGATGTAGAGAGATAAATTCATGCAATATGAAATAAACCCCATCTTGTTATCCTCGATGGCAACGATGCAATACATGCCTTGCTGCCCCTTCTGTCACTGGGAAAGGACACCGCAAGATCGAACCCAAAGCTAAGCACTTCTCCCATGGCAAGAAAAACCAATCTAGTAGGCCAAACCAAACTGATAATTCGAAGAGACTTGCAAAGATAGCTAATCATACATAAAAGAATTCAGAGAAGATTCAAATATTATTCATAGATAGACTTGATCATAAACCCACAATTCATCGGTCTCAACAAACACACCGCAAAAAAGAAGAAGATTACATCGAATAGATCTCCACAAGAGAGTGGGAGAACTTTGTATTGAGATCCAAAAAGAGAGAAGAAGCCATCTAGCTAATAACGATGGACCCGAAGGTCTGAGGTAAACTACTCACACTTCATCGGAGAGGCTATGATGATGTACAAGCCCTCCGTGATGACGGCCCTCTCCGGCGGAGCTCCGGAACAGGCCCCAAGATGGGATCTCGTGGATACAGAAAGTTGCGGCGGTGGAATTAGGTTTTTGGCTCTGTATCTGTTCGTTTGGGGGTACGTAGGTATATATAGGAGGAAGAAGTATGTCGGTGGAGCTTCGGTGGGCCCACGAGGGTGGGGGCGCGCCTGGGGGTATAGGGCACGCCCCCTACCTCGTGCCCACCTCGAAGCTTCCTTGGCATAGGGTCCAAGTCTCCTGGGTCATATTCGGGAAGAAAATCACGTTCCAGAAAGGTTTATTCCGTTTGGACTCCGTTTGATATTCCGTTTCTTCGAAACACTAAAATAGGCAAAAAAACAGCAATTCTGGGCTGGGCCTCCGGTTAATAGGTTAGTCCCAAAAATAATATAAAAGTGGAAAATAAAGCCCAATATAGTCCAAAACAGTAGATAATATAGCATGGAGCAATCAAAAATTATAGATACATTGGAGACGTATCATCCACGTACCCTCGTAGACCGAAAGCGGAAGCGTTAGCACAACGCGGTTGATGTAGTCGTAAGTCTTCACGATCCGACCGATCCAAGTACCGAACGTACGACACCTTCGAGTTCAGCACACGTTCAGCTCGATGACGTCCTGCGAACTCCGATCCAGCAAAGCTTCACGGGAGAGTTCCGCCAGCACGACGGCGTTATGACGGTGATGATGTTGCTACCGACGCAGGGCTTCACCTAATCACCGCTACGATATAATCGAGGTGGAATATGGTGGAGGGGGGCACCGCACACGGCTGGAATAGATCAACAGATCAACTTGTGTGTTCTAGGGTGCCCCCTGACCCCGTATATAAATGAGCAAGGGGGGAGGTGGCCAACCAGGAGGAGGGCGCGCCAGGGAGGGAGTCCTACTCCCACCGGGAGTAGGACTCCTCCTTTTCCTTGTTGGAGTAGGAGAGGGAAGGAAGGGACAGAGGAGGAGAAGGAAAAGGGGGGGGCGCCGCCCCCCTCCTTGTCCAATTCGGACTCGAGGGGGAGGGGGAGCGCGGCTGCCCTGGCCGCCCCTCCTCTTCTCCCAATAAGGCCCATGAGGCCCAATTAACTCCTCGGGGGGTTCCGGTAACCCCCTGGTACTCCGGTTTTTATCCGAAACCACTCAGAACACTTCTGGTGTCCGAATATAGTCGTCCAATATATCGATATTTATGTCTCGACCATTTCGAGGCTCCTCATCATGTCCGTGATCATTTCCAGGACTCTGAACTACCTTCGGTACATCAAAACACAAAAACTCATAATACCGATCGTCACCAGACTTTAAGCGTGCTGACCCTACGGGTTCAAGAACTATGTAGACATGACCGAGACACATCTCTGGTCAATAACCAATAGCGGAACCTGGATGCTCATATTGGCTCGTACATATTCTACGAAGATCTTTGTCGATCAAACAGCATAACAACATACGTTGTTCCCTTTGTCATCGGTATATTACTTGCCCGAGATTCGATCGTCGGTATCTCAATACCTAGTTCAATCTCGTTACCGGCAAGTCTCTTTACTCGTTCTGTAATGCATCATCCCGCAAATAACTCATTAGTCACATTGCTTGCAAGGCTTATAGTGATGTGCATTACCGAGAGGGCCCAGAGATACCTCTCTGACAATCGGAGTGACAAATCCTAATCTCGAAATATGCCAACTCAACAAGTACCTTCGGAGACACCTGTAGAGAACCTTTATAATCACCCAGTTACATTGTGACATTTGGTAGCACACAAAGTGTTCCTCCGGTAAACGGGAGTTGCATAATCTCATAGTCATAGGAACATGTATAAGTCATGAAGAAAGCAATAGTAACATACTAAACGATCAAGTGCTAAGCTAACGGAATGAGTCAAGTCAATCACATCATTCTCCTAATGATGTGATCTCGTTAATCAAATGACAACTCATGTCTATGGCTAGGAAACATAACCATCTTTGATCAATGAGCTAGTCGAGTAGAGGCATACTAGTGACACTCTGTTTGTCTATGTATTCACACATGTATTATGTTTCCGGTTAATACAATTCTAGCATGAATAATAAACATTTATCATGATATAAGGAAATAAATAATAACTTTATTATTGCCTCTAGGTCATATTTCCTTCAGTCTCCCACTTGCACTAGAGTCAATAATCTAGATTACACAGTAATGATTCTAACACCCATGGAGCCTTGGTGTTGATCATATTTTGCTCGTGGAATAGGCTTAGTCAATGGGTCTGCAACATTCAGATCCGTATGTATCTTGCAAATCTCTATGTCTCCCACCTAGACTTGATCCCGGATGGAGTTGAAGAGTCTCTTGATGTGCTTGGTTCCCTTGTGAAATCTGGATTCCTTTGCCAAGGCAATTGCACCAGTATTGTCACAAAAGATTTTCATTGGACCCGATGCACTAGGTATGACACCTAGATCGAATATGAACTTCTTCATCCAGACTCATTCATTTGCTACTTCCGAAGTAGCAATGTACTCCGCTTCACATGTAGATCCTGCCACGACGCTCTGTTCAGAACTGCTCCAACTGACAGCTCCACCGTTTAATATAAACACGTATCCGGTTTGCGATTTAGAATCATCCGGATCAGTGTCAAAGCTTGCATCAACGTAACCATTTATGATGAGCTCTTTGTCACCTCCATAAACGACAAACATATCCTTAGTCCTTTTCAGGTACTTCGGGATGTTCTTGACCGCTGTCCAGTGATCCACTCCTAGATTACTTTGGTACCTCCCTGCTAAACTAATAGCAAGGCACACATCAGGTCTGGTACACAGCATTGCATACATGATAGAGCCTATGGCTGAAGCATAGGGAACATCTTTCATTTTCTCTCTATCTTCTGCAGTGGTCGGGCATTGAGTCTTACTCAACTTCACACCTTGTAATACAGGCAAGAACCCTTTCTTTGCCTGATCCATTTTGAACTTCTTCAAAACTTTGTCAAGGTATGTGCTTTGTGAAAGTCCAATTAAGCGTCTTGATCTATCTCTATAGATCTTGATGCCCAATATGTAAGCAGCTTCACCGAGGTCCTTCATTGAAAAACTCACATTCAAGTATCCGTTTATGCTATCCAGAAATTCTATATCATTTCCAATCAACAATATGTCATCCACATATGATATTAGAAATGCTACAGAGCTCCCACTCACTTTCTTGTAAATACATGCTTCTCCATAAGTCTGTATAAAACCATATGCTTTGATCACACTATAAAAGCGTTTATTCCAACTCTGAGAAGCTTGCACCAGTCCATAAATGGATCGCTGGAGCTTGCACACTTTGTTAGTACCTTTTGGATTGATAAAACCTTAAGGTTGCATCATATACAACTCTTCTTCCAGAAATCCATTCAGGAATGCAGTCTTTACATCCATTTGCCAAGTTTCATAATCATAAAATGCGGCAATGGCTAACATGATTCGGACGGACTTAAGCATCGCTACGAGTGAGAAGGTCTCATCATAGTCAACTCCTTGAACTTGTCGAAAACCTTTCGCAACAAGTCGAGCTTTGTAGACAGTAACATTACCATCAGCATCTGTCTTCTTCTTGAAGACCCATTTATTCTCGATGGCTTGCCGATCATCGATCAAGTCAACCAAAGTCCACACTTTGTTCTCATACATGGATCCCATCTCAGATTTCATGGCCTCAAGCCATTTTGCAGAATGTGGGCTCATCATCACTTCCTCATAGTTTGTAGGTTCGTCATGGTCTAGCAACATGACCTCCAGAACAGGATTACCGTACCACTCTGGTGCGGATCTTACTCTAGTTGACCTACGAGGTTCGGTAATAACTTGATCTGAAGTTTCATGATCATCATCATTAGCTTCCTCACTAATTGATGTAGGTGTCACAGGAACCGGTTTCTGTGACGAACTACTTTCCAATAAGGGACCAGGTATAGTTACCTCATCAAGTTCTACTTTCCTCCCACTCACTTCTTTCGAGAGAAACTCCTTCTATAGAAAGGATCCATTCTTAGCAACGAATGTCTTGCCTTCGGATCTGTGATAGAAGGTGTACCCAACAGTTTCCTTTGGGTATCATATGAAGACACATTTCTCCGATTTGGGTTCAAGCTTATCAGGTTGAAGCTTTTTCACATAAGCATCGCAGCCCCAAACTTTAAGAGACGACAACTTTGGTTTCTTGCCAAACCATAGTTCATAAGGCATCGTCTCAACGGATTTTGATGGTGCCCTATTTAACGTGAATGCAGTCGTCTCTAAAGCATAACCCCAAAACGATAGCGGTAAATCAGTAAGAGATATCATAGATCGCACCATATCTAGTAAAGTACGATTACGACGTTCAGACACACCATTACGATGTGGTGTTCCAGGTGGCGTGAGTTGCTTAACTATTCTGCATTATTTCAAATGTAGACCAAACTCGTAACTCAAATACTCTCCTCCATGATCAGATCGTAGAAACTTTATTTTCTTGTTACGATGATTTTCCACTTCACTCTGAAATTCTTTGAACTTTTCTAATGTTTCAGACTTATGTTTCATTAAGTAGATATACCCATATCTGCTCAAATCATCTGTGAAGGTGAGAAAATAACGATACCCGCCGCGAGCCTCAATATTCATTGGACCACATACATCAGTATGTATGATCTCCAACAAATCTGTTGCTCGCTCCATTGTTCCGGAGAACGGCATCTTAGTCATCTTGCCCATAAGGCATGGTTCGCAAGTACCAAGTGATTCATAATCAAGTGATTCCAAAAGTCCATCAGTATGGAGTTTCTTCATGCGCTTTACACCAATATGACCCAAACGACAGTGCCACAAATAATTTGCACTATCATTATCAACTCTGCATCTTTTGGCTTCAACATTATGAATATGTGTATCACTACTATCGAGATTCAACAAAAATAGAGCACTCTTCAGGGGTGCATGACCATAAAAGATATTACTCATATAAATAGAACAAGCATTATTCTCATATTTAAATGAATAACCGTCTCGCATCGAACAAGATCCAGATATAATGTTCATGCTTAACGCTGGCACCAAATAGCAATTATTTAGGTCTAAAACTAATCCCGAAGGTAGATGTAGAGGTAGCATGCCGACGGCGATCACATCGACTTTGGAACCATTTCCCACGCGCATCGTTGCCTCGTCCTTAGCCAGTCTTCGCTTAATCTGTAGTCCCTATTTCGAGTTGCAAATATTAGCAACAGAACGAGTATCAAATACCTAGGTGCTACTGTGAGGTCTGGTAAGGTACACATCAATAACATGTATATCACATACACATTTGTTCACCTTGCCATCCTTCTTATCCGCCAAATACTTGGGGCAGTTCCACTTCCACTGACCAGTCTGTTTGCAGTAGAAGCACTCAGTCTCAGACTTAGGTCCAGACTTGGGTTTCTTCTCCTGAGAAGCAACTTGTTTGATGTTCTTCTTGAAGTTCCCCTTCTTCTTCCCTTTACCCTTTTTCTTGAAACTGGTGGTCTTGTTGACCATCGACACTTGATGCTCCTTCTTGATTTCTACCTCCGCTGCCTTTAGCATTGCGAAGAGCTCGAGAATTGCCTTATTCATCCCTTGCATATTATAGTTCATCACGAAGATCTTGTAGCTTGGTGGCAGTGATTGAAGAACTCTGTCAATGACACTATCAACAGGAAGATTAACTCCCAGTTGAGTCAAGTGATTATGATACCCAGACATTTTGAGTATATGTTCACTGACAGAACTATTCTCCTCCATCTTGCAGCTATAGTACTTATTGGAGACTTCATATCTCTCAATCCGGGCATTTGCTTGAAATATTAACTTCAACTCCTGGAACATCTCATATGCTCCACGACGTTCAAAACGTCGTTGAAGTCCCGATTCTAAGCCGTAAAGCATGGCACACTAAACTATCGAGTAGTCATCAGCTTTACTCTGCCAGACGTTCTTAACGTCATCAGCAGCATCTACAGTAGGCCTGGCACCCAGCGGTGCTTCCAGGACGTAATTCTTCTGTGCAGCAATGAGGATAATCCTCAAGTTACGGACCCAGTCCGTGTAATTGCTACCATCATCTTTCAACTTTTCTTTCTCAAGGAACGCATTAAAATTCAACGGAACAACAGCACGGGCCATCTATCTACAATCAACATAGACAAGCAAAATACTATCAGGTACTAAGTTCATGATAAATTTAAGTTCAATTAATCATATTACTTAAGAACTCCCACTTAGACAGACATCCCTCTAATCATCTAAGTGATCACGTGATCCAAATCAACTAAACCATGTCCGATCATCACATGAGATGGAGTAGTTTTCAATGGTGAACATCACTATGTTGATCATATCTACTATATGATTCCCGCTCGACCTTTCGGTCTCAGTGTTCCGAGGCCATATCTGCATATGCTAGACTCGTCAAGTTTAACCCAAGTATTTTGCGTGTGCAAAACTGGCTTGCACCCGTTGTAGATGAAAGTAGAGCTTATCACACCCGATCATCGCGTGGTGTCTCGGCACGACGAACTTTGGCAATGGTGCATACTCAGGGAGAACACTTTTATCTTGAAGTTTAGTGAGAGATCATCTTATAATGCTACCGTCAATCAAAGAAAAATAAGATGCATAAAAAGATAAACATCACATGCAATCAATATAAGTGATATGATATGGCCATCATCATCTTGTGCTTGTGATCTCCATCTTTGAAGCACCGTCATGATCACCATTGTCACCGGCGCGACACCTTGATCTCCATCGTAGCATCGTTGTCGTCTCGCCAACTATTGCTTCTACGACTATCGCTGCCGCTTAGTGATAAAGTAAAGCACTTACAGGGCGATTGCATTGCATACAATAAAGCGACAACCATATGGCTCCTGCCAGTTGCCGATAACTCGGTTACAAAACATGATCATCTCATACAATATAGCATCATGCATTGATCATATCACATCACAACATGCCCTGCAAAAACAAGTTAGAAGTCCTCTACTTTGTTGTTGCAAGTTTTACGTGGCTGCTACGGGCTTAGCGAGAACCATTCTTACCTACGCAAAAACAACAACGATAGTCCGTCAAGTTAGTGATGTTTTAACCTTCTCAAGGACCGGGCATAGCCACACTCAGTTAAACTAAAGTTGGAGAAACTGACACCCGCCAGCCACCTATGTGCAAAGCACGTCGGTAGAACCAGTCTCGCGTAAGCGTACGTGTAATGTCGGTCCGGGCCGCTTCATCCAACAATACCGCCGAACCAAAGTGTGACATGCTGGTAAGCAGTATGACTTGTATCGCACATAACTCACTTGTGTTCTACTCATGCATATAACATCTACGCATAAAACCAGGCTTTGAAACCACTGTTGGGGAACATAGTAATTTCAAAAAAATTCCTGCACACACTCAGGATCATGGTGATGCATGCAACGAGAGGGGAGAGTGTGTCCACGTACCCTCGTAGACCGAAAGCGGAAGTGTTAGCACAACGCGGTTGATTTAGTCGTACGTCTTCACGATCCGACCGATCTAAGTACCGAACTTACGGCACCTCCGAGTTCAGCGCATGTTCAGCTCGATGACGTCCCGCGAACTCCGATCTAGCAGAGCTTCACGGGAGAGTTCCGTCAGCACGATGCGTGATGTTGGTGATGATGTTGCTACCGACGCAAGGCTTCGCCTAAGCACCGCTACAATATAACCAAGGTGGAATATGGTGGAGGGGGCATCGCACACGGCTGGAATAGATCAACAGATGAACTTGTGTGTTCTAGGGTGCCCCTACCCCCGTATATAAAGGAGCAAGGGGGAGGCGGCCAGCCAGGAGGAGGGTGCGCCAGGGAGGGACTCCTCCTTTTCCTTGTTGGAGTAGGAGAGGGAAGGAAGGGAGAGAGGAGGAGAAGGAAAAAGGGGGGCGCCGCCCCCCTCCTTGTCCAATTCAGACTAGAGGGGAGGGGGAGCGCGGCTTCCCTGGCTGCCCCTCCTCTTCTCCCACTAAGGCCCATGAGGCCCAATTAACTCCCTGGGGGGGTCCAGTAACCCCCCGGTACTCCGGTTTTTATCTAAAACCACTCAGAACACTTCCGGTGTCCGAATATAGTCGTCCAATATATCGATCTTTACGTCTCGACCATTTCGAGACTCCTCGTCATGTCCGTGATCATATCCGGGACTCCGAACTACCTTCGGTACATCAAAACACGAAAACTCATAATACCGATCGTCACCAAACTTTAAGCATGCAGACCCTACGGGTTCGAGAACTATGTAGACATGACCGAGACACGTCTCCAATCAATAACCAATAGTGGAACCCGGATGCTCATATTGGCTCCTACATATTCTACGAAGATCTTTATCGGTCAAAACGCATAACAACATACGTTGTTCCCTTTGTCATCGGTATGTTACTTGCCCGAGATTCGATCGTTGGTATCTCAATACCTAGTTCAATCTCGTTACCGGCAAGTCTCTTTACTCGTTCCGTAATGCATCATCCTGCAACTAACTCATTAGTCACATTGCTTGCAAGGCTTATAGTGATGTGCATTACCGAGAGGGCCCAGAGATACCTCTCCGACAATCGGAGTGACAAATCCTAATCTCAAAATACGCCAACTCAACAAGTACCTTCGGAGACACCTGTAGAGCACCTTTATAATCACCCAGTTACGTTGTGATGTTTGGTAGCACACAAAGTGTTCCCCCGGTAAACGGGAGTTGCATAATCTCATAGTCATAGGAACATGTATAAGTCATGAAGAAAGCAATAGCAACATACTAAATGATCAAGTGCTAAGCTAAGGGAATGAGTCAAGTCAATCACGTCATTCTCCTAATGATGTGATCTCGTTAATCAAATGACAACTCATGTCTATGGCTAGGAAACATAACCATCTTTGATCAACGAGCTAGTCAAGTAGAGGCATACTAGTGACACTCTGTTTGTCTATGTATTCACACATGTATTATGTTTCCAGTTAATACGATTCTAGCATGAATAATAAACATTTATCATGATATAAGGAAATAAATAATAACTTTATTATTGCCTCTAGGGCATATTTCCTTCAAAGTCATGTCAGGTTGGCCGGCGCCGTCATCGTCATTGTCGGGCTTCGGGAGACGGAAGGTGGCGGCGCCGCGACGGGCTTCCCGGTGGCCGCCTGGCGCTCGCAGATGATCCTCTCCACTTCCTCATGCGCCGTGTGTAGTGCGACTATGGACACCAAGGACGGGCGGCGGCCATTGGAGGAGGCATTGTTGGTGGCATCGATCTTGGAGGAAGCATTTATCGTCGTACCTGGCTATCTCCCCGTCGAGGCGCCGAAGATGGCGCTTGGACGTCTCTAACGTCGTTACCGACCGGTCCAAGGCATACACCAGGTCCGGGTCCACCGTGATGTGTGGCGGGGGACGTCCGAGTCCGCAAAGTTGGACCGTTGCGCGGCATTGCAACTGTCTCGTCGGTGCTACTCCCGGTCAACGTACTCCTGATACGTCTCCAACGTATCTATAATTTTTGATTGTTCCATGCTGTTATATTATCAATCTTGGATGTTTTATAATCATTTTATATCATTTTTGGTACTAACCTATTGACATAGTGCCAAGTGCCAGTTGTTGTTTTCTGCATGTTTTTTACATCGCAGGAAATCAATACCAAACGGAGTCCAAATGCGGCGAAACTTTACGGTAATTTTTGATGGACCAGAAGACACCCAATGGGCCAAGGCAGCACTTGGGAGTGCTACGAGGGGAGCACAACCCACCAGGGCGCGCCAGGAGGCCCGGGCGCGCCCTTGTGGGTTGTGCCCACGTCGGGTGCCACCGGATCGCCTCCTTGCTCTATAAATACCCCAATATTCCAGAAACCCTAGGGGAGTCGACGAAAATCAATTCCAGTCGCCGCAGAGTACAGAACCACCAAATCCAATCTAGACACCATCACGAAGGGGTTCACCACTTCCATTTGTGCCTCTCCGATGATGCGTGAGTAGTTCTTTATAGACCTTGGGGTCCGTAGTTAGTAGCTAGATGGCTTTCTCTCTCTTGTTTAATTCTCAATACAATGGTCTCTTGGAGATCCATATGATGTAACTCTTTTGCGGTGTGTTTGTTGGGATCGGATGAACTTTGAGTTTATGATCAGATCTATCTCTTTTTATCCATGAAAGTTATTTGAGTTTCTTTGATCTCTTATATGCATGATTGTTTATAGCCTCGTATTTCTTCTCCAATATTTGGGTTTTGTTTGGCCAACTAGATCTATTTATCTTGCAATGGGAAGAGGTGCTTTGTAGTGGGTTCGATCTTAAGGTGCTTGATCCCAGTGACATAAGGGGAACTGACACGTACGTATCGTTGCTACTAAGGATAAAACGATGGGGTCTATCTCTACATAGGTAGATCTTGTCTACATCATGTCATCGTTCTTATTGCATTACTTCGTTTCCCCATGAACTTAATACACTAGATGCATGCTGGATAGCGGTCGAGATGTGGAGTAATAGTAGTAGATGCAGGCAGGAGTCGGTCTACTAATCTTGGACGTGATGCCTATATAATGATCATTGCCTGGATATCGTCATGATTATTTGAAGTTCTATTAATTGCCCAACAGTAATCTGTTTACCCACTGTTTGCTATTTTTCTCGAGAGAAGCCACTAGTGAAACCTACGGCCCCCGGGTCTCTTTCTCATATTATTTGCCTTTGTGATCTACTTTTCCTTTGCTTTTATTTTCAGATCTACTAAACCAAAAATACGAAAATACCTTGTTGCGTTTTATTATTATTTATTTTATTTGGCGTTCAATCTATCAATCTATTACAATTATATTCACGTCCGTTTGCCCATCTTGGGGCGCCGCTACACGAAAGGGTTTGACAACCGCTTTTACACGTTGGGTTGCGAGTATTTGTTATTTGTGTGCAGGGGATGTTTACATTATGTTGCTTGGTTCTCCTACTGGTTTGATAACATTGGTTTCATCACTGAGGGAAATACCTACCGCCGCTGTGCTGCATCATCCCTTCCTCGTTGGGGAAATACCGACGTAGCTTCAAGCCGCCATCAAAAGGAATTTCTGGCACCGTTGTCGGGGAGGATCTTCAACATATACCAGGTTCCTAATCACAAATCTTATCTCCTCGCAATTTACATTATTTGTCATTTGCTTCTCGTTTTCCTCTCCCCCACTTCACACAAATTTGTCGTTTTATTCGCCCTCTTTTCCGTTTGCCTTTTTCTCGTCAGATCTCTTGTTTGCTTGTGTTGCCATGTGTCTTCTATTTGCTTGCATCTTTTCTTGCTAAAAATCTATTTATATGGATCCTCATCCACTTGCTAATCTTTTTAAAAGATCCAATCATGATGAACTAATTGCTAGTGATTCAAGTGCACTAGATTATCTTTATAAAATTTTGCTTGAGATTCGCGAATCTGAAAATTGTGATGAAGAAAATTACAAAGTGATTCATGATAGTTCTTTCAATGAAAAGCATGATTATGTCAAATGTCAAATGATTATATTAATGATTATGTCAAATTGTGATGAAAAATGATTTTACTATAAATTATATTAATGTCAAATGTGCTAATAATATGCAAAACCCCAAGCTTGGGGATGCTAATTTTGATATGTCCACCACTTATTTCCATGATCATGATTGGGGTGATTCTTCTTATGATCTTGAAAATTTATTTAAGCCTCATGATGAATATGTTTGCGATAATATTGAAAGTGGGTTTGGAAGAGTGTCAACTTTAGCTAAAAATAATCCCACATATTTGGAGAGTGTTCAATATTATGAATTTTTTGATAAAAGTGGACTTGGAGAGGTCATGACTTTATTTGATGATAATCCCACTATTTTGGAAGAGTGTCAACCTTGCATGCATGTTGGTCATGAAGAGAATATTTTATGTGATACTTATATTGTTGAATTCTATTATGAACCTACATGTAACTATTATGAGAGAGGAAAATATTGTTATCGAAATTTTCATGTTACTAAATTAAGTCTCGTTATGATGAGATTGTCAATGTTTTATTCCTCCCCTTTGCTTATGCTAGATATTTCTTGTCTTGATAATTTATTTTCTTATAAAATTCCTATGCAAGCTTCGAAATATCGGATATCGGGTTCGTATCGGTTTGGCTTCGACATATCGGATATCGGATATCAGATATCGGGTGATATATCGGACGATATGTAGATATATCGGAGAAACCAGGTCTAGTTTTTTTCATTATTCTTGCTCAAAACATTTACTTTTAGTAAAAGAAAATGTATGATCTCAATGCTTTAACATAACACTTTTAGATTCCTAGTTTAGTAAGTTGTTGATATAGAAACTAATAAGGAAGGACTCACAAAATCCTTACTCCATGAGTAAAAACAACATGATATATATGCATTTGTACAAAACATTGTGCATGACTTTGATAATATATAATGAAGTTGTAAATGCATAATGTTATTTCACTGTTTTCTAATAAAAAAATTGTTGCCATCTACGTATCGTTCAATATCGGTGGACATATCGGACATACCAATCGATATTTCGGTCCTTACCGGATGATATGTTGGAAAATGATATTTACCAAATGATATGTTATGTTTATATCGGTAGAGCCCCAAAAGTGATATATCGGCCTATATATCGGTCGTATCGGCCTAGATTTAAAAGCTTGTTCCTATGCATAGGAAGTATGTTAGACTTAAATTTGTTTGTCACATGTTTTATGATGCTCTCTTTGTCTTTCAATTATTATCTTTCTTGTGAGCATCAATGAAATTTTATACCTAGCTAGGGGCGTAAAACTATAGCGCTTGTTGGGAGGCAGCCCAATGAATAAAATTTATTTTTGCTTTTGCTTCCTGTTCTTGAGTGTTGGAACAATTATTCTACTGTTATGATTGTGTTTATTGTGTTTTAGTTAGTGTTTGTGCCAAGTAAAGCCTTTAGGATCTTCTTGGGTGATAGTTGTTTGATCTTGCTGAAAAAAACAGAAACTTTTGTGCTGGCGAAAATATTTTCCATTTTATCCAGAGAGCGATAAAATACCAATTCCTTCTGTAGTAGATTAATATACAAATTTACCAGGTCTTCCTAATTTTTCAGAGTTTTTGGAGTTACAGAAGTGTTTGAAATATCCAGATTGCTACAAACTATTCTGTTTTTGACATATTCTGTTTTCTTTGCGTTGTGTGCTTGTTTTGATGGCTCTATGGTTTTCTTTGATGAGTTTTTGCTATTGAAAAGTTGGAATACAGTAGATATAATGCAAGAACAAAATATGAATTGGTTTAATACAACAATTATAGTAGTGATTTTTTTTCTTATACTAACGAGTCTCACGAAGGCTTTTGTTGAGTTTTGTGTGATTGAACTTTTCAAGTTTTGGGTTATCTTACGATGGATGAAGGAATAAGGAGTAAGAAGAGCCTAAGCTTGGGGATGCCCTGGCATCCCAAGCTATTATCTAAAAGAGAGCAAGCAACTAAGCTTGGGGATTCCCCGAGTGGCATCCCCTCTTTCTTCTAACGACCATCGGTATTTTACTCGAAGCTATATTTTTATTCGTCACATACTATGTGTTTTGCTTGGAGCGTATTGTATGATATGAGTCTTTGATGGTTTAATTTTGTGTTTTAAGTCTTGATTCCTTGCTGGACACACCTATTTGAGAGAGCCAAAATTATGCCATGACTTGTTAGAATTGCTCTCTATGCTTCACTTAAATTTTTATGAGCTATGGACTTGCTCTGGTGCTTCACTTATATCTTTTTGAGCACGGTGTGCTTTACTATTTTTGAAGAAATGCTCTCTTGATTCACTTTAGATTTATTTGAGAGTTAGTAATTTTTTTAATAAATTACCTCTTGCTTCACTTAAATTAATTTGAGAGTAAGAAATATTATGCTCATGATCTTCACTTATATTTGTTTGAGCTTATCAAAAGCAACACATGAAAATTAGTCCCAAAGTGATAGATATCCAACAAGGATATAATAAAAACTTTCATGAAGATCATTGGACAAAATAAACTTGATTATTAGTAATAGTTTTGAGATATGATGATGTGATATGCGAGTCATCTTGATGAGTAATTATGCTTTAGTAAGAATATTGGTGTTAAGGTTTGTGATTCCCTATGCAAGCACGGAAGTCAATAATTGTGCAATGAAATTATATCCTACTTGTGGTGCATTATTCGGTGTTAATTATGCTTAATGCTCGCTTATGAGATTATTCGTTTCTTGGTTGGTCACTTCTCAATCTTTTGCTAGCCTTCATTTTGCACTAAGTATGATCACTACTTGTGCAACCAAAAATCTTTAAACCAGTTTTGCCACATGAGTCCACTATATCTACCTATATGCGGTATTATTTTGCCGTTCTAAGCAAATTTGTATGTGTCATCTCTAATTTTAAAAATAAACTTCTCTTTTGTGTGTTCGTACCGCTCACAGAGCGGTGAGGGATGGCTAATATTTTCCATACTAGATGTGTTATTCTCACGATGAGTGTTTATTCACTTGTCATTGCACGAGAGTAAGGCAAAGGTATTAGAGATGCCCTGTCCTGAAATGAAAAATGAATTTACTTTATGTTATCAAATAATAAATTCCTTGGAAAGTGTTGGTATGGAAGGCACCCGTGGATACGGTTAACCATGGAAAGTGAAAGTATGGTGGAAAAGGGAATAAACTTTATTTTCTGTTTGGGAACCGCCTATGATATATATAGCATGGAAAGTGTTGAGAAGTCTAAGTCGTTATCGTTGGTGGGAAGGACACACCTCCCAAAATGTTTTTATCTCTAAGTTTTTCGCTTTGAGCTCTGGCACCTCTACAAATCCCTACTTCCCCTATGAAGGGCCTTTCTTTTACTTTATGCAATTTTAATTTTTGAATTTGAGTCTCCATCTTCTCTTATAAAAGCACCAACTAAGAGGCATTATGATCGTACTTGAGCATTGGATGTAGTTAATACGCGAGCATGTTTCATGAATGGATCAATGATTGAGCATAATGGGCTAGGGATAGCTTATTTTGGCATTGATATTTTGAAAGACATGGTTGCTTGTTGATATGCTTGAGTATTTAACTTATCATGTCAAAACTAGACTATTGCTTTGAACAATATAAAAGTCCAAATGTCCATTCTATAAAGAAAAGAATATGATATGACATGTTAGGCATCATTCCACATCAAAAATTCTATTTTTATCACTTACCTACTCGAGGACGAGCAGGAGTTAAGCTTGGGGATGCTGATATGTCTCCAACGTATCTATAATTTTGTTTGTTCCATGCTGTTATATTATCAGTCTTGGATGTTTTTTAATCATTTTATAGTTATTTTAGATCATTTTTGGTACTAACCTATTGACATAGTGCCAGTTGCTGTTTTCTGCATGTTTTTACATCGTAGGAAATTAATACCAAACGGAGTCCAAATGCAACGAAACTTTAGGAGGATTTTTTATGGACCAGAAGACACCCAATGGGCCAAGGCAGCGCCTGGGGGTGCTCTGAGGGGAGCACAACCCACTAGGGCGCGCCAGGAGACCCAAGTGCGCCCTGGTGGGTTGTGCCCACCTTGGGTGCCCCCCGGACAACCTATTTGCTCTATAAATACCCCAATATTCTAGAAACCCTAGGGAAGTAGACGAAAATCAATTCCGGCCACCGCAGAGTCCAGAACCACCAGATCCAATCTAGACACCATCACGGAGGGGTTCACCACTTCCAATGGTGCCTCTCCGATGATGCGTGAGTAGTTCTTTGTACACCTTCAGGGCCGTAGTTAGTAGCTAGATGGCTTTCTCTCTCTCTTGTCTGATTCTCAATACAATGGTCTCTTGGAGATCCACATGATGTAACTCTTTTTGTGGTGTGTTTGTTGGGATCGGATGAACTTTGAGTTTATGATCAGATCTATCTCTTTTTATCCATGAAAGTTATTTGAGTTTCTTTGATCTCTTATATGCATCATTGCTTATAGCCTCGTATTTCTTCTAAGATATTTGGGTTTTGTTTGGCCAACTTGATCTATTTATCTTGCAATGGGAGGAGGTGCTTTGTAGTGGGTTTGATCTTAAGGTGCTTGATCCCAGTGACAGAAGGGGAACCGACACGTATGTATCATTGCTACTATAAGGATAAAACGATGGGGTCTATCTCTACATAGATAGATCATGTCTGCACCATGTCATCGTTCTTATTGCATTACTCCGTTTCCCCATGAACTTAATACACTAGATGCATGTTAGATAGCGGTCGATGTGTGGAGTAATAGTAGTAGATGCAGGTAGGAGTCGGTCTACTAATCTTAGACGTGATGCCTATATAATGATCATTGCCTGGATATTGTCATGATTATTTGAAGTTCTATTAATTGCCCAACAGTAATTTGTTTACCCACCATTTGTTGTTTTTCTCGAGAGAAGCCACTAGTGAAACCTACGGCCCCGGGTCTCTTTCCCATATTATTTGCCTTTGCGATCTACTTTTCCTTTGCTTTTATTTTCAGATCTACTAAACCAAAAATACAAAAATACCTTGCTGTGTTTTATTCTTATTTATTTTATTTGGCATTCGATCTATCAATCTACAACACCTTTATTCACGTCCGTTTGCCCATCTTGGGGCGCCGCTACCCGGAAGGGATTGGCAACCCCTTTTACACGTCGGGTTGCGAGTATTTGTTATTTGTGTGCAGAGGTTGTTTACGTTGTGTTGCTTGGTTCTCCTACTGGTTCGCAACCTTGGTTTCATCACTGAGGGAAATACCTACCGCCGCGGTGCTGCATCATCCCTTCCGCTTTGGGGAAATACTGACGTAGCTTCAAGCCGCTATCAACTCCTGCGCCGTCATGACACTTCAGAAGGACGAACAGCTGCCGCCGGTGCCAAGATAGTGGAGAATGTGACTGTGCGCCTTGGATAGAGGCGGCGGCGCACGACAGTCCTCCTTGACGACACGCCAGGGCGGCGGCGAGCTGCACTCCTCCTTGACGAAGCATTGGGGCGGTGACAAGATCCGCTCTTCCTTCACGTGGTGTCCAATTTGGTCGCCGCAGATGTGCGTCGGGGGAGAGCATGGAGGGGATGACGGCGTCGGCTTCATGGGGAAGAGCGCCCCTGGTGGCGGAGCCGAGCCATTGATGTGGATGACGGAGCGACGGAGTGACGGAGCGACGGAGCATCAGCTCCATCAGCTCCTCGAAGTCCGTGTCGATGGCGGTGTAGACCTGGCCCGCCATCGTCAACGTGGACTGCGGTGGTGGCAGCTAGTGGTCCTCCTCGTTGCCGCAGGAGATGACGATCTCGGCCTGCGTCGAGGAGCCGACAGCCGATGAGGACGGTGGCCCCAAAGTTTGAGGGCGGCGTCGCCACGATCCGCCAGATCCCATCCTAGACCCGCCTGCCAGCACCGACGCCTAGGACTTGCCCACCGCCGGAGATGTGGAGTGATATGGGCGGGGGGGAGGGGAGGAGGAGGAGGATTCCATCTGGACTGCACCGGAGCATGGCTTATATAGCCACGTCCAGGCCATGCGAAGGGTCGGTCAGCCGATTCAATGCGGCACAGCGACCGGAGTTCGTTCCTCGACAATAAGGATGACAATGGGTAGGGTATGGGAAGGGTAGAGCAATACCATACCCATACTGATGTCGCTTGAAGCTGGGATGATGCAGCACAACAGCGGTAGGTATTTCCCTCAAATGTGAAACCAAGGTTATCGAACTAGTAGGAGAACCAAGCAACACAACGTAAACAGCCCCTGCACACAAATAACAACACCTCGCAACCCGACGTGTTAAAGGGGTTGTCAATCCCTTTCGGGTAAAAGCGCCAGAAACGGTGTGTGGACGGGAGAAAGTTGTAATAGATTGAAAAATAGATCACAAATAAAATAAAGCGCAACAAAGTATTTTTGGATTTTTGGTTTAATAGATCTGAAATAAAAGCAAAAGAAAATAGATCGCAAAGGCAAATATATGAGAAAGAAGACCCGGGGGCCGTAGGTTTCACTAGTGGCTTCTCTCGAGAAAAATAGCAAACGGTGGGTGAACAAATTACTATTGGGAAATTGATAGAACCTCAAATAATTATGACGATATCCAGGCAATGATCATTACATAGGCATCACGTCCAAGATTAGTAGACCGACTCCTGCCTGCATCTACTACTATTGCTCCACACATCGACCGCTATCCAGCATGCATCTGGTGTATTAAGTTCATGGAGAAATGGAGTAATGCAATAAGAACGATAACATGATGTGGACAAGATCCGTTTATCTATATGGCGGTAGATATAGATCTCGTCTTTTTATCCTTAGTAGTAATGATCGATACGTGTCGGTTCCCTTTCTGTCACTGGGATCAAGCACCGTAAGATCGAGCCCACTACCGGGCACCTCTTCCCATTGCAAGATAAATAGATCAAGTTGGCCAAACAAAACCCAAATATCGGAGAAGAAATACGAGGCTATAAGAGATCATGCATATAAGAGATCAAAGAAAATCAAATAACTTTCGTGGATATAAAAAGATATAACTGGTCATAAACTCGAAGTTCATCAGATCCCAAAAAACACACTGCAAAAGAGTTACATCATATGGATCTCCAAGAGACAATTCTATTGAGAATTCAATGAGAGAGAGAAAGCCATCTAGCTACTAACTACGGACCCGAAGGTCTACAAAGAGCTACTCATGCATCATCGGAGAGGCACCAATGGAAGTGGTGAACCCCATCCGAGATGGTGTCTAGATTGGATCTGGTGGTTCTGGACTCTGCTGCAGCTGGATGTATATTTCGTCGAATCCCCTAGGGTTCTGGTATTTTTGGGGTATTTATAGAGCAAAGAGGCGGTTCAGGGGGCACCCGAGGTGGGCACAACCCACCAGGGCGCGCCTGGGCCTCCTGGCGCGTCCTGGTGGGTTGTGCCCCCTTGGTGCACCCCCGGGTGCAACCAGGGCCCATTGTCTTCCTTCTGGACCATAAAAAGTCATCGTGAAGTTTCGTGGCATTTGGACTCCGTTTGATATTGATTTCCTGCGATGTAAAAAACATGGAGAAAACAGCAACTGGCACTTGGCACTATGTCAATAGGTTGGTACCAAAAAATGATATAAAATGATTATAAAACATCCAAGATTGATAATAAAATAGCATGGAACAATCAAAAACTATAGATACGTTGGAGACGTATCAGCATCCCCAAGCTTAACTCCTACTCGTCCTCGAGTAGGTAAGTGATAAAAACAGAATTTTTGATGTGGAGTGTTGTTCATCAAGTCATATCATATTATTTTCTTTATAGCATGAAAATTTGGACTTTTATGTGATTCAAAGCAATAGTCTAGTTCTGACATAATAATTTAGATACTCAAGCATATCAACAAGCAACCATGTCTTTCAAAATATCAACGCTAAAATAAGTTATCCCTAGCCCTTCATGCTCAAACATTGATCCATTCATGAAACACACTCGAATATTAACTACACCCAATACTTGAGCACGATCATATTGCCTCCTAGCTAGTGCTTTTATGAGAGAAGATGGAGACTGAATTTTAAAATAAAAATTGCATAAAGTAAAAGAAAGGCCCTTCGCAGAGGGAAGTAGAGATTTGTAGAGGTGCCAGAGCTCAAAGCAAAAAAATTAGAGGTAAAAACATTTTGGGAGGTGTATCCATCCCACCAACGAAAACGACTTAGAGTTCCCAATACTTTCCATGCATAGATATATCAATAGGCAGTTCCCAAACAAAAAATAAAGTTTATTCCTTTTTCCACCATAACTTTCACTTTCCATGGCTAACCGTATCCACGGGTGCCCTCCATACCAACACTTTCCACATAAAGTAAATATTTCTTTGCATTTCGGGATTAGGCATCCCTAATACCTTTACCTTACTCTCGTGCAATGACAAGTGGATAAACACTCATCTTGAGAATAACACATCTAGCATGGAAAATATTAGTCACCCGTTACCGTTCTGCGAGCGAAACAAACACACAAAAGAGAAGTTTATTTTGAAAATTAGAGATGGCACATGCAAATTTGCCTAGAACGGCAAAAGAATACCGCATATAGATAGATATAGTGGACTCATGTGGCAAAACTGGTTTAAAGGATTTTGGATGCACAAGTAGAGGTCATACTTAGTGCAAAATGAAGGCTAGCAAAAGATTGGGAAGCGACCAACCAAGAAAAGAATAATCTCATAAGCAAGCATTAAGCATAATTAACACCGAATAATGCACCACAAGTAGGATATAATTTTTATTACATGATTATTGACTTTCGTGCATGCATAGGGAATCACAAACCTTAACACCAATATTCTTACTAGAGCACAATTACTCATCAACATAACTCACATATCACATCATCATATCTCAAAACTATTACTAAGAATCAAGTTTATTTTGTCCAATGATCATCATGACATTTTCTTTTACTTTATCCTTCTTGGATATCTATCACTTTGGGACTAACTTTTATGTGTTGCTTTTCATAAGCTCAAACAAATATAAGTGAAGATCATGAGCATAACAAATTTTCTTTCTCTCAAAATAATTTAAGTGAAGCAAGAGAGAATTTCTTCAAAATTTTACTAACTCTCAAATAAATCTAAGGGAAGCAAGAGAGCATTTCTTCAAAAATAACAAAGCACACCGTGCTCAAAAATATATAAGTGAAGCACTAGAGCAAGCCCTAGCTCATAAAAGATTTAAGTGAAGCATAGAGAGCAATTCTAACAAGTCATGATATAATTTTGGCTCTCTCAAAAAGGTGTGTCCAGCAAGGATTGGTGACTTAAAGCACAAAATAAAACAAGCAAAGACGCATATCATACAAAACGCTCCAAGCAAAACACATATCATGTGATGAATAAAAATATAGCCTCGAGTAAAATACCGATAGTTGTTGAAAGAAAGCGGGGATGCCACTCGGAGGCATCCCCAAGCTTAGTTGGTTTCTCATTCTTGGATAATAGCTTGGGATGCCGAGGCATCCCCAAGCTTAGGCTCTTACATCCTTCCTTCATCCATCATAAGATAATCCAAAACTTGAAAACTTCAATCACACAAAACTCAACAACGCCTTCGTGAGATTCGTTAGTATAAGAATAATAAACTACTACTATAAGTGCTCTATCAAACCAATTCATATTTTATTTTTGTATTATATCTACTGTATTCCAGCTTTTTTATGGCAAAAACTCATCAAATAAAACCATAGATCCATCAAAATAAGCGCATAACACAAAGAAAACAGAATCTGTCAAAACAGAACAATCTATAACAATCTGACTATTTCGAATACTTCCATAACTCCAAAAACTCTGAAAAAATAGGATGGCCTGAGAAATTTGTATATTGATCTACTGCAATTGGAATGGGTATTTCATCGCCCTCTGGTAAAAAATGAAAATTAATTTCGTGAGCGTAAAAGTTTGTGTTTTTTCAGCAAGATCAAACAACTATCACCCAAGAAGATTCTAAAGGCTTTACTTGGTACAAACACCAATTAAAACACAAAAAATACAATCATAATAGTAGCATAATTGTGCTAACACTCAAGAACAGAAAGCAAAAGGCAAAAATAAATTTTATTCATTGGGTTGCCTCCCAACAAGCGCTATAGTTTTACGCCCTTAGCTTGGCATAAAGCAAGGATCTAAGTTTTGTCATCCTTCTTCTTCTTAATTTTCTTGGCGGTTTTTTATTAGGAGGTTTTGTAAACACAACATAAAACATATTATCCATAGAAACTTTAGCATTCCTTAGTTGATTTTCATCATAACCCCTTTGATTTCCTGCTACAATCCAAGAATAGTGTTGATTAACATTATTAAAAACTTGTTGGATTATATCTAGAACGAGGACCTCCTTTTTAAGATTCTCATCAAAGATCTTATTATCCCCAAGCAAATGCCTTAGTGCATAGTCACTATTGTAAAGAATTTCGTCTATCCCGGGGTTTTCACAATTCATACCATAAAAATCAAAGATTTCCCTAGCTTCCCGAATTATGTAGTCAGACTCGTTCACAAGAATGAGAGTGGCCAACTTTTTGGCTCTAGGATTCTTTATTTCGGGAAGCTCAAAAAACAACCTTTGCAAAGTAGGATGAGTGCGGATAAATTTGCTTTCAAGTTTCAGAACTAGTGCTGAAATAGCATCCGCATAAGATCTAGTAGTTTTACTATAGGAGCATCATCCGAACTTAGATTTCCGACACAATTGAAAAATTCTTGGATACATTCTTTTCCCATAATGTTCCCTTGCCCCAAGATAAAAGTTTTAGTATCCAGATTTCCCGTACATCCAATTTTAGGAGTTAGGCCATCATCTATTGGTGCCATACCAAAATCACTCATGATTGTAAGCAAATGATAGATCAGACGAGAAAACGGCGAACGGAAAAAGAGAGGCAAATAAAGCGGCAAATTTTTGTTAAGTGGAGAAGAGGAAAATGAGAGGCAAATGGCGAATAATGTAAATTGCAAGGAGATGAGATTTGTGATTAGGAACCTGGTTATGTTGAAGATCCTCCCCGGCAATGACACTAGAAATTCCTTTTGATGTTGCTTGAAGCTATGTCGGTTTTTTCCCCAAAGAGGAAGGGATGATGCAGCACAGCGGCGATAGGCATTTCCCTCAGATATGAAACCAAGGTTATTGAACTAGTAGGAGAACCAAGCAACACAATGTAAACAGCCCCTGCACACAAATAACAACACCTCGCAACCCGGCGTGTTAAAGGGGTTGTCAATCCCTTTCGGGTAACGGCGCCAGAAACGGTGTGTGGATGGGAGAAAGTTGTAATAACTTGAATAAATAGATCGCAAATAAAATAAAGTGCAGCAAAGTATTTTTGGATTTTTGGTTTAATAGATTTGAAAATAAAAGCAAAAGAAAATAGATCGCAAAGATAAATATATGAGAAAGAAGACCCGGGGGCCGTAGGTTTCACTAGTGGCTTCTCTCGAGAAAAATAGCAAATGGTGGGTGAAAAAATTACTATTGGGCAATTGATAGAACCTCAAATAATTATGAAGATATCCAGGCAATGGTTATTAGATAGGCATCACGTCCAAGGTTAATAGACCGACTCCTGCCTGCATCTACTACTATTACTCCACACATTGTCCGCTATCCAGCATGCATCTAGTGTATTAAGTTCTTGGAAAAACGGAGTAATGCAATAAGAACGATGAAATGATGTAGACAAGATCCATTTATCTATATGGCGGTAGATATAGATCTCGTCTTTTTATCCTTAGTAGCAACGATAGATACGTGTCGGTTCCCTTTCTGTCACTGGGATCAAGCACAGTAAGATCGAACCCACTACCGGGAACCTCTTCCCATTGCAAGATAAACAGATCAAGTTGGACAAACAAAACCCAAATATCAGAGAAGAAATACGAGGCTATAAGAGATCATGCATATAAGAGAGCAAAGAAACTCAAATAACTTTCGTGGATATGAAAAGATATAACTGATCATAAACTCGAAGTTCATCAGATCCCAACAAACATACCGCAAAATAGTTACATCATATGGATCTCCAAGAGACCATTGTATTGAGAATTCAGCGAGATTGCGAAAGCCATCTAGCTACTAACTACGGACCCGATGGTCTACAAAGAACTATTCACGCATCATCGGAGAGGCACCAATGGAAGTGGTGAACCCCATCCGAGATGGTGTCTAGATTGGATCTGGTGGTTCTGGACTCTGCGGCGGCTGGATGAATATTTCGTCGACTCCCCTAGGGTTCTGGTATTTGTGGGGTATTTATAGAGCAAAGAGGCGGTCCGGGGGGCACAACCCACCAGGACGCGGTTGGGCGTCCTGGAGCGCCCTGGTGGGTTGTGCCCCCCTCAGGGCACCCCCCCAGGTGCAACCAGGGCCCATTGCCTTCGTTCTGGCCCATAAAAAATCATCATGAAGTTTCGTGGCATTTGGAATCCGTTTGATATTGATTTCGTGCGATGTAAAAAACATGAAAAAACAGCAACTGACACTTGACACTATGTCAATAGGTTAGTACCAAAAAATGATATAAAATGACTATAAAATGATTATAAAACATCCAAGATTGATAATAAAACAGCATGGAACAATCAAAAATTATAGATACATTGGAGACGTATCACACACCTATATAATCAGTGGGTACAAAATTCTACCTATACACGTACCCATGGGTATGAAACTTTACACATACCCATACCCAATGGGTACCCGTATCCATTGGGTGCCCAGCGGGTAGAACAAATAGTACACATGTTGTTCACAATTTTACGCTCATTGATAGAACATTTGACAAAAAAAATCAATTATCCCAGCTCAATAACAGGTAGTGAGTAAATGAGCATTAACAAAATTTAGAAATCACAACATACTCTTAAGTCAATAGGAGTAGACGAGTCACATGACAAACTAATGACTAATTGACGGCAACTTAACATTAGTTCACAAACACGCAGGTATGGGTATACCCACGGGTACAATGCTATACCCGTACCCTACCCATGACATAACGGGTAGGGTATGGGTACTACCCATGGGTATAAAAGTGTGCCCAAACCCTACCCATGCACATGTGGGTATGGTACCCACGGTTACCCGTACGCACCCTTACTCGGTAACCTGCGTCCGCATTGAAGCAGCTGTTGCCGAGAGGTCGCGTTGGTCAGCGCCGCCCTCCCTCCCTCCGGTCACATCATAAATCAATGTCAGCATCCGCGTGCTCTGTGTCAGCATGAATACGGCGCGGTAAGCGGCACATGTATCGAAAGGTAAGCTCGGGAGGAGTGGGTAACGGGTTTTTGATGGGTCAGAGCGGTCAGAAGCGGGCATGGGATCGTTCCGATCTCTCGCAAACCTCCCCGCGTTTGTCTCCGGATTACGGAAGAAAGCGTGTCAGCACTGACAGGTCCGCATTGAATGGCTTCAGCGGTCCGGACAACATGGTCCGGACGGTTACAAGAGGTTTGAGGTCGCGTTGAAGATGCCCTAACAAGTTTACACTTGCTTCCCTCAAAATAAAAAATGTACACTAGCTAGAACCACCAACATAGATGATAGCTTCGCCAAACCTCAGCTCTGCCATAATTTAATTGATATATCTAGTTTTCCGCAGACATCAACCCCCCCCCCCACACACACACACTTTCATGAGCTAGGTTCTTTGAAGTGTTCTTGGTCAGATCTTTGGTTGTCCATGGCTACTATTCCGCCAATGCTGGTGGCAGTGGCGAATAAGTTTTCTCCAAATATCCCATCGAAGCGGTGGTTCTCTCGCTTTTGGTGTTGGTTTTGGAGACATTGTTTGTGTTGTCTTAGGTCCTTCGGATCTGGGCAAGCACTTTGTGTGTCTTTAGGTTGGTGTCGAGATAATGATTCTCTTCCTCCTGCTTGTTGCAGTGGTGTTATGCGTAGCCAACGGCGTTGACGTCGGAACATGGAGTAGGTCATAACCAAGAGTCATGCCGCCGCCACAACAAACCTAGATTGCCTCTTCTCCTCTCACTGTGCAGTGTCGTCGATGGCTAGGAGGTCCTTTAGAAATGTGGTGCCCTGGTGGGGCGCATGATATGGTGGGGATGGTCAGTTGTTGCACATGCGTTGGCAGTGGCGGTGGCTGGTTAGGGCTGGCGACTCAACTCCGATGTGTTGGCTTTGGCTACCTTCGATGGCGGCCTGACGTAGCTTGGTCATCAGAGAAGGGAGCTTCATGATGTGATCACGAGCGTCGCGGGTCTCAGGTTGTCTTAGGGTCTTCATTAGGGAGGTGCGGTGACCCAGCATGCCACTGCATGGTGTAGTATGCCTGTCGTTGATATAATGCCCATAAGACACCGTCTCATGAACCTTATATCCCTCAGAGTGTACAGCAGAAACATAGCGGGTCTAGACCATCATTATATTACAACCTTTATTCAAACAAAGATCCAACGTTGAAATGATTCAAACTACTGGTACCAAAATGCGGGGTACCACTATTGATCCTGCGATCACTTATTTGGTTTAGATCATGCCACTCACATGATCAAGTTGGCTGCTACTACTATTCTACACTACTCTTGTTGTTGCTGATGCTCTGATCCATCTCCTCCGTTGTCGGCTCCGTAGGCAATGACGTAGTCGACTCCTTCGACTCCACCAGAAAGGTCTGGCTCCTTATAGAAGTACTCTCTAGCAACATTGGGATCCCCCGGCAGCTCCTCCAAATACTCACAGTCTGGAGGGGAAATAGTACAAGGGATGAGTACAGGAGGTACTCAACAAGTTCATAGATATTCTGGGTGGAGATGCACTATAGCTACTACTGATTCCAAATAGGTCTCGACAATGGTTTTGGAAAATATTTGCAGCACCAAATTTTACTTATAGCATTTAGTCATCAAACTTCACGGGTTGTTAGAATCTCCAATAGACTCCTTTCCCGCCGCGTTCGCAGATCTTTCCCAGATCAGGGAGTGACGAGCCACAGTTCATTACACTCTGCAGAGGTGTGCTACTTTACCCATGAACGATTAACTTAGCCCTTTTGCCTGGTCCGTAACCTTGCACATCCATGATGCGTGGCCGGGTCTAAGATCCGAGTCTTTCCCTCTCCCATGTTTACCAATGCCCCTGACCCTGGCTCGAGAGGTATTCCCTCTTTTGCCTAAAATCTGCTACAGGTAGGGTTTATACGGCCCCGTGACCGATGAGCATTTACGCCGCCCTGGCGATTAAGGATTGACGGCCCTCTGCCGATAGGGTATTTACAGCACCCATAGCGGACAGGATATATCGACTCCCTGGGCCGGTTATACGGATTTACGCCCCGTGGCGAACCTGTGCGAGGGCACATCGGTATGAGGAAAAGTTATTTACTCGCCCGGCCCATTCCAGGCTCCATGGTCAACGCTATCGCTACGGCGCTGGAATGTCTGCTGATTTTGGTTGTTAAGCCCGGTACAATTGAACTCTACCACCGTGTTACCATCCTGAGTTCCATTGCCCACCAATGAATTGATAGTACTGAATATAATTTTATTTAATACTATGAATAGATTATGCAAGGAGAGAATTTTGTAAAGATGCTTTTATGAAAGCATAAACAAAGGCATGCAAGGTACGAACTTGCCTGATGATCGATAGGTGGTGTAACTCGAGGCTTCGAGACTCGCGGTTGCCTCGGGTTCTGAAAACGACATATAGTCCGATAAGGACTAATGTTGCAAGAAAATCTGCAAGATGCTATATGCATAGGATGACACGGCTTTTCTCCCCCTCTAACCCTCCAAGATTTTATTAGTGCATTTCTTTCAATTTATTTTATTAGATTATTATTGTCAACTCTTATTTCCATACTATATATTTTGTAATATAAATAAGTGGTTTATTTGTTATTATTATTGGTAATTTGAGACACCTAGACAGTGAGTCATACTTGGTATTCAATTCTATGATTTTATGTGGATTATTTATTCTTGTTTATTTCTTAACTAAAAGAATATTAATTATAATTAACATAGTTGAAATACTTGATTTTAAGATTGTATTAAATATTTTTAGATGTGAATTTGCACCTTGTTTATATATATTTATTTTATAATTTTAGTTGATTTATAACCTTAACACACATGTATTGGTTTGGGTTGATCTGACACATACGTGATGTGGACTAGTACTAATTAACACATATGTGTAAGTAGAAGTGCACAGGGGATTATACGTGAATTAATCCAAGGGCTTGAGGTAGCACACACGTGTATTGGTTTGGTGGCCTGGTTCAATACACATGTACGCACACCATGGTTGGGTTCAGCCCAACACGTACGCACGCTGGCTAGAGTATTCCAGAATGCGCACACGCACTCGACTCTATCTCTCGCTCAGCTCTTTTCCTCTCGTACTTCTCTCGCTCGATCCCCGCTGTCGCCGCCTGGGTCGCCGGCCGATTCTGGCCGCTCCGGTGAGCTCCGGCGCCTCCCAGCACACCCATTGCTGCTCCTTGGCGAGCTCTACCAGCTCCGCCGCATCGATCTACTTTTCCTCCCTCCTGTGGTCGTCCCCAACTATTTCCTCGCTAGGGTTCCGGTGGTGGAGGCGGGTCTTGTCGCCGACGGCCCTTCGGGCGTCGCGGGGTTTCATCCGGCACCTCCAGCGGCTCACCGTGATGCGTTGGTGCCCCTGGGGTGGCGTCTCCGTGCGGTGATGCCCTCGGGGTGGCGCCACCGTGCCCGGCGCTCGCCCTGGTCGTCGTGGTTGTGCTCCGGCGGCCTCCAGACCCTCTCCTGGATGTGGTGATGGTCACACCACAACCGTTGTGTGGCTGAGCTACAGCTATGGCTACAATCTCCCTCTGGTGAGGTCCTCCCGGTTCCTTCTCCATTGATTTTGCTCATGCATGGCCTTGGCCATGATTTGGGTTGGATGTGGGATTCTACTAGTTGCTGCTAGATGTTGTAATCAAGCATCAACTCCTACTGGAGCTCTCTGGTGATAAATTCATGCTGTTCTAGGGTCTGTCAGTAGCTGCCCATGTGTATTTGCTTTATTTCTGTGCTCACGTGATGGTCTGGTGGTATATGATTGCTCTGGATTTGCTAAGTTGGTCAGGAGCAAAGTGCTTAATATGTTGTTTGCTCCTATGTGGCTCTGCTATTCGTGTTAACTGAAGGATTCTTTAGTTATGAAGCTCCCTGGTTCAGTACACTAATCCTATTGTCTTTGTCTACTTGATTTCACTTGCTGTACTTCCCACTGCAAGTTGATTAACTGAATATGCTACTCTAGTTCCTGGAGTTGGTTACTTAATTCTGTCTATTTCCATTGGTCCGGCTGACCTTCGGGTAATAGCTAATTATACTTCTTGTTACAGGTTACTGCTATTATATATACTTACAGCAGCACTGCTAATGATACTAGCCCATGTGCTGGTGGATGTGGTGTCCTATTTGCAGAAAAATACCATGTGTAAGTGGAGTGCAGTGTTCTGCAGAAGCAGATATTCAGTTGGGTGCTACCCTATCTATTTCTTCTATGCTATCTTTACTCTACTTAAGAATAGATACTGCTTGTCTTGGCTATATTCTGCTTTCTTGTCTATTTTTCTATCCCTCTCTCTTCTATTAAACTGATAAGAACAGATGTTGCCTGATCTTATTGCTTATGATGCTGGTCTGAGGCCTCTCTGGGTTCTAAAGTTATTTTTGTGGCTCCAAGAACTCCTACAAATCCTGTGATGCATGACACAACATTTCTGTGCACGCCTGAGGATTTCATCACTCCAATCCTACCTCTGGTGCTGAGTAGCTTGGTCCCGAGGCTTTGGTTATCCTTCTTCTTGTGGTTAGCCTGCACCTCCTCGCTGCTTCACACTAATTCTCAGGTTTGGGTTTGGTCCAACTCCTGTTTGGTTCAGTTGTACCAGTGGCTATCAAACTCTCACTACGGCTGGGTTGCTCTATTTATAGTGCTCTGGACGGGTGACTCAGCTGTGTGCTTGTTGTGTGTGCTGCTAGTGCTGTCCTTGCGTGAGTCTCTGGTGCTGGTGGTGTTGACAGCAGCTGCTTGCTGTTGTCAAGCTCTCCTTGATGCCTATCTTGTAAGCTGATGGGTGGCTAATTGCTTGGTTACTTGGTCCTGGCCGGGTGGGTTTGATCTATATCTACTCCTGGCTTTATTCTGAGGCTGAACAGTGGCTTATATCTACTGTCACTTGACAGGATATATGCTACATACTAATCCTAACCCACTCTCTCTAGTGTTTATGGTTGCAGGTTTTGAAGAAAAGAAGAAGAAGATCAAGATTAAAATCAAGATCTTAGATATGATAGTATAGGAAGAATAGATAATTTAGTTTAGGTTATCTTTCCCGAATTCTTTACAATCCAAGAATGTATTCTCTTATTAATTATTCATGTATGTCATATGTAATATAACTTTGTAATATTTATCCGATTATCAATAAAGCTTTAATTTTCTTTATTGTTCAAAGCCTATATTAAATGCAATTCCAATTTATAATTGATTGGAACTTATGCACTCAAGTCCTTTTAACTTATTTGAATTATAATTTGAACCCAAAACTCTAAATAAGAGTGAAGGTCATGTCCAAATTATTTAAAATGCAAATTTAACTTAGTAATTTGAATGCAAATTTGATTTGGTTTTGAGTTGCAAGTTGATAATAACCCCAACCTATATGCATGAATGCAAATAACATTTGGAAAAAAAATTCCCCATTCTCTCAAACTACGGGTCATTAGAGGAGGTGAGACGGCAGCGCCATCCCTTTGTAGGAATAAGGTTCTCACCATCTTGTACCTGTTTTGTTGGTGTGTTCTACGGGCCCTTCTCGGTGTTTTCTTCTCTAGGGCAGCGATTTGCCTCGCACTCGTGGCCGTCAGCATCTTTTGGTCTACATTGATGACTTTCTGGCCATTCCTTCCACAAGTCGTCTGTCTTTCATGAATGTTATGCTTTCCACCTACAAATCGCCTACATGGCGCTAGCAGTGGGCCAGGCAGTACCGCTCGCTATGGGATTCCGTTGGTTTTTCCGAGAGATTCATAGCGGGGCTTTCAATTTTTGAACCAGTTTTTTTGGTTTCCTTTTCTTTTTCACCCTTTTCCTTTTTTTGTTGGTTTTCTTATGTTCCTCCTTCTTTTCTATTTCTCTTTTTTTCTAAGTTCATGAATATTTGTAAATTTTATGAACATTTTCAAATTTGTGGACTTTTTTCAAACTCGTGAATATTTTTCAAATGTGCAAGTATTTTTAAAATTATTGAACACTTTTATAAATCCGTGAACATTCTTACAAATTCATGATTATTTTTAAATTCATGAAAAAACGAAATTGCTAGGTTTTTCAAACTTATGAACATTTATTTAAATTGTTTAACATTTTGAAATGCATGAATATTTTTTAATACATAGATATTTTGAATTCATGAACATTCTTTTGAATTTGCCAACATTGGTTTCATATTTATGAATAAAAAATTAATTCTCAAACATTTTTTAGTTTATGGACATTTTTCAATTCACCGAGGTTTTTTTACATTCGTGAATTTGTTGTTGAATTCATGGACATCTTCTGAATGCACAATTGTTTTTTGCAAACTCGCGTCCTTTTGTAATTCAGGATTTTTTTTTAGTTCGCGAACATTTTTTGAATATGCAGACATTTGTTAAGGGGTGATTGTTTTCCAATTCATGAACATTTTGTCAATTTTTGCTATTTTTTTAAAAAAATATAACTATCTTTTGAATTCTTCGATATTTTTTAATTGATGAAAAGGTTTTGAATATGCAAATATTTTTTTGAATTAGTGAACATTTATTAAATTAAAATAAAACCGGCCACAATAGGAAATATGGTATGAAAAGAAAATCAAAAGGAAAAAAATAATGCAGCCGCTCGTTGGGAGCCTCCCGCTTGGTGTGGCACACTAAGGGCATGTACAATGATGCTATCTTAGGAGTACCACGTAGGATATATGTTAAGATGGAAGAGCTAGAAATCATAACAAAAAAATTGTCTTCTCTTATTTAAAAGATGATCTCTTAGCACAATATGTCTCATCATTTTATTAGGATTAGCTAGTTATTAAATATAAGACTAAGAAATAACTCATTTTAGCCATATTTTTTGTTGTCGTCTCTAAACTACATGCAAGATTAAGATAAGGCTATTTTATCAACCACTGTACTTGCCCTAGACGTTTCCTATTTAGGACTACAGGCGCCCGTTTGTATACATTTCCCAAACAGGCGCCTGCAGCATCGAACTAGGGACGTCCTGCATTTGCCTACACTGCACTAACCGTACGTCCACTTAGCCCGTAGTGATAAGGTACATACATTTCCTTGTTTTCTTCTTTCTTCTATTCCTTTTTGCCTTTTTCATTTTCATTTTCTTCTTTTTTCTTCTTCCTTATTAGATGAAAAAAATCACATTAGTGAACTTTTATTCAAATCGATAATTTTTTTCATTTTTCGATGGACCTTTTTGGAACTCGATGAACTTTTTTCATAATTCGATAAACTTTTTTTAAAACTTATGAAGTTTTTTCAGAATGGTTGAAGTTTTTTCATTTTTTGATGAATTTTTTTAGAAAATCGATGAACTTTTTTCATAACTCGATGAACTTTTTTGAAGTTCGATGAATTTCCTTCAAAATTTATGAACTTTTTTCCATATTGACGAAATTTCTTTCCAAATTTAATGAACTTTTTTCAAATATACTGAACTTATCGTAGAATTCGTGGTTTATATATATTTTTGTGAACTTCGTTTTAGATAATTAATATCGGATATATGATATATATTTAGTGTAGTACTGGAAGAATGGTCAAATACTGCTTCTTTCAGTTAGTGGACAAGTACGGCAGCTCATTCTAGTGGTTACGGCGACCGCCCGTCGGTGGTTATGTCCCGAGTTAAAATCCATGTTCTCCCATTTATAATACCCATGAGAAATGTTTTTGCTTTTCTCAGCAGGTTGCTGGGCCTGCTGGGCCGGTCTGCTACGATTCCCTTGTGAGCGCTGGTAGCCCCAACTGGCGCTCACAGCCGCGCTCTCGCGGTTGCTATAAGCGATACATGGCAGCGTCAGGGGCGGAGTCAGGATTTAGACATAGGGGTGAAGCTAAAAAATAATTTGTCTCACAAACTATATAAGAGTTTTAATCCCGATATTACTTGCTGTCGGTGCAGGTCTAGCTATAGCTTATAGTGTTGAACAATTCCACGTGCGCGCCATGTAGATGAAGTTATAATCAAATTACTCTGATATATGGCATAAAGTACCTTGGTACGGACCATTGTCATCATATGTATGTTTATGAACATGACTGATCATTGTCTAATTAAATAGCAGGATTTAGCTTGCATTCATATAGTTTTGATTGGAAAATCAATCGACAACGTAGACATACTTAAACATCTTGAGCCAATATGCGTTGTATTTGAAAAAAAGTGACCAAGTCGCAAGAATCCATACCTAGCTAGAGTACGGAATTCAGGCCCAGCCCGTCTCATCTGCTCATCATAACGGATGATCGTTCTTTCCATAGACCACAGGCATGTGGTAACCATCGATGGTCAACGTTGACGAAGCATGGAAGGATTCGCGCTTCCGAAAGATTGTGTGCGCCTATTCCTTAGCATGGCGATGATGGTCGACGTCAACGCCTGATTAAGCCCTAGCCTGGCGTGGGCAGCGGCGGCGGCGACAAGAGATAAGTTAGAGCGTGATTAGGTCAAACGACACAGAATGGAAACGAACGGCTGTACGTGTAGATGCATGTATTACGTATGGTCTTCGATCGATCGCGTGATTGGATTAATGCGTCCAATTCACTCACGGGAAAACCATGCCATTTGTTTTGGGCTTGGGCCAGCCAACAATAATATTGGGACGCATAGAGAAAAGGTCTATACAGGTACTAAGTAAGAAGTACACAGAAGATTAATATTAGCCCCCGCTAAAAATCCATGGGGGTGGCCGATCCATAGTGGGGGTCTGGCCCCCGCTGCCCCCCCTACTGGCTCCGCCCCAGCGCCCCTCTGCCTTCGTCCTACTAATGGAGTAGAATTTGCTCAAAAAGAAACTAGTGGAGTAGAAGGCTAAGAGAAAACTAGTGGAGAATAGAACTCTGGAAAAAACTAGTGTAGAAGCCATCCAACAGACTGATATGTATATGCGGGTCTGTTTGCAAGGATGTGCAGAATAAGATGCATTCCAACCCCATCGTAGTTCTCAATCATTCCGTGACACCGGGTGTGGCTGAACCATATACGAAGCTCTACCATCGATAAAAAGAAGTGTTTGGCCTGAGCCAAAACAGGTTAATCCACTTCATTCACCAAGGGCGTGTTTGGTTGTCTGCATATGGCCCAGCCTGCCCCGTGCGGGAAAGATTGAGCCCGTTTGGTTGCCTGCGTTTACTATGCGGCCCGCATCGCATGGAAATTAAAGCACGTCCAGGCCAGACCCAGGGGAAACGCCCGAATCGGCAGTAGCTCGCGAGCCTGACTCGGGCGAGGCAGGGAAGGGCGACGCGCTTCTCCCCTCGTGCGAGCAGGGAGATGGAGCGAGCTCGCCCGCGTCGCCGAAAAATCGGCAGGAGGATTTCGGCTCACCTCCCGCCGAGTCCACCCCTATTTAGCCCCTCCCTCACCGCCCCAACTCCCGCCACCATTCTCCCTCCGTTCGAGCTTTCCCGCCGACACGCATCGGCACCGACGAGCAGGTAAGCGACGCATCTTCATCGGCTGGCGGTCCACGACGTCGGCGCTCCTTCACCGGCCGGCGTTGATCTTCCACGACCCCCCCCCCCCCCCCCCCCCTCGAGTTGTAGCCATGGCCTCTGTGAGTTCAATCCCCCTTTCTCTTTGTTCCTTCTAGCTAGATCTAAGCTGCAGCTAGGGTTTGATATAGATGCATGGTTGATTAGTGGTCTGATCTGTGAGCTGATATGGATGATTGCTATGTTGCGGTTGCAATTTGGTAGGGCTAGATGTTCAAGCATGTGGTAGGCTAGATTAGTAGTAGAGTTTGAAGTTCAACCTTGTGCTTGTGTTGATTCGTGCTTAGATCTGTGATCTGTAGCTATTGGTAGTCCATTTGTAGCATGTTGTTTGTTGTAGATGTATGTTCCTGCTCATAGATTGTCCGGTATATGCTTAGTATGATAGCGATGAAGCATGTGCTTGCTATGATAGTGATGAATCGAGGACTTCCCTGGGACCCCGGACGTCGAGGTCCTTAATGGCCCTGACAAGCCCTTCGTGAAGCCCTTCGACAAGCCATTTGACCCCGTCCATGATAGGAAGAGGAAGAGAGCAGGCCTGATGGAGGAGGAGATCAATGTCTTTTGTAGCATGACTAAGGCAGTGAAGGAGGTGGCAACAGCCACCAGGGAGTGCAAGCGTCCACCCTGACCGGGTCTGTATATTTTGCAGCATGACTAGGGCTCAAAAACTATTTGATGGTCTGTATATTTTGGTGAGGTGGTATATACTAACCCCTCACGCTGATGGTGAACTTGCAGTGGTAGGACGACACCCTCTTTTGGATGTGGTGGTAGGTTAACACCAAGGTAGTGCTGGGTAGAACTTGCTATGCCGTATGATCATGCATGCTTTACTTTTTCTCTTCTGCTCCATTGTTGTTTGTGTGCTACTTTACTTGCTACTTGTGGGCTTCATTGATTTGCTGCTACAACTCTTGCTCTTGTGCATTGCTAGGGCAAGTGGTATGCCGTGTTCATCGGTAAGGTTCTAGGGGTTTATAGTTCATGGGAAGAAGCCAGTGCACAAGTGGCATCGTATAGCAACAACAGCCATAGAGGGTTCAAGACTAGGCAGGCAACAAAATAAGCTTACTCCGACTGGCTGCGAAAGCACGGAGGCAGTAGTGTTGACAGTGGCAAGGTTGGAGGTGTTAAGGTGGATCGTCAGTTTGGGCTGAAGCTGAAGAATTTCATCATCTTCGCCCAGTTCATCGCCATTGTTGTGCTATGACGTTGGTGTAGGTGTGGGTAAGCTCACCAACTAGGGTACAAGGTAAGCATAACATGTACGCCGTATGCAACCAAACACCGTGTTCATGTGCTGCTTGGGCCAATACAGGCAACCAAATAAAGTACACTTGCGTATTACCTAATGCAGGGACACTAGATGCAGACAACCAAACAACTTACAGATGGCGTCTTAGGGCCTGTTTTTGCTCAACCAGACTGGGTTGAGAAGTGTATGCGATGCAGGAACTGTAGCAAACGGCAACCAAACACGCCCCAAGTGATTGATCTTCGCTTCGCTGAACAACAAAAACCACCATACTTGTGGCCTTTTCCACACCCTACATTATATCTGACAATACTCGCCTAGACCAAATCACAGCAATTGCTTGGTGCCTGCCCGGTGTCCAAAGGGACTTGTATGTGAGCTGAGACTTTGCAATTGAGGCGTTCCAACAGGATGGAACTGGAACAGATGGGGAGCAGGTATAGCCTCCTCCAAGCAACGAGAGTGGGATTAGTGATAGTCATCGTCACCATTTGCGTTGATAAAGATAGGTTACCAACGATTTAATTGAAGAAACAGGAATACAGGATACAACACAAGATCAATGTATTTGTATAACTAGTCTTAGCTCTAATCCAGGTGGAGTAACAATCAACCTGCAGGTGTTCTAGTGACGCCAATAAGGTACACAAGCATAGAAAAACTGGTAACTTGTCAAGAAATGAAAGCACATGTGTGGTATGACAGGACCTACACAGTGAACAGCTATGGTACCAACACAGCAGAGAACAACAATGAGCGATGAAGACGAAGGACAACATCTACAACGTCGCAAATCTACATATTGGATACCTGCGGCAACATCACATCCATAACATGGCACCGGGTACAAGGCCCCCCGACATTTAACTTGACTGAAGAGGGAACTTTCTCCAGGATGTATCTCTTGACGGCACTGAGTGCTTTATGTGCTTCCAAGATCATACGCCGGCTTGTGGGCATGCATTTACCGGATTCTGGGGCAGAACACCTAACAGACTGACCAACCGCTTCCGCACCAAATATGCAGTCCAGTGTGAGGCTTTCAAGTGACGTTGCATTCTTGAGGATATGACATGTTAGCTCAACTACGCTCTTTGCAGAGCAAAAGCCATCGATTTGCACCTTCTTGAGCCTCTCATGTCGCCTGTGTTCAGGAATCTGCCTCAGATGTGAGGAGGGATCCTCAAAAACCGAATCATGCCGCATGTCACTCTGATCTACCTGCATAGCATCAAATAAATGCCAGTCAAATTAAATGTCTCCATGGCAGATACTAGACACCTTTGCAGCGTGAACAGTTAACTCACACTTAAGATGAAACTCTCCAAGACAGGACAAGCATCCAGAAATGAAGCCAAGGATAAATAATCATAGGCCGGGGTAACAGCCCCACCATCATCCTCACCAAGGTAGATATTCAAGTGCTTTATGTGGAGGAATTTGTCAGCTACCATTGGGGTACTAACCCTCTGCACAAAGATAACTCGAATTAATCATATTCCTTCCTATGAGTCATAAACACTGGAATCTAATAATGTGAAGCTTCAGAGTATACCTCACAAAACGAGTATACAGTAAGAGTCTCAAGATGTGGTGCGATGAAAGGTAGCTTAGTGATAGCATAACTCACAGCATTGGGCGCAAATGAATACCCCACCCTTAAGTCTTTTACCTTTGATGATTCTCCAAGCACGAGTTGTACTGGTTCACCAAAGAAGTCAAAAATGGAGAGGTGTGGAGCTGTGCTCTTTATCACTCTCAGCTTGTCGCACTGAGACACAGTCAAGCAACTAAGCCGCTCCAGCCAGAATGGTATATCCAGGCAGATTAGCTTCATGCAACAGCTGACTTCTAACTCCTCCAAAGCAAAACAATTGGAAATAAGATGCCCCAACTCATCCCCCGTGATACAAACTCCATACAGATGCAGCTTTGTCAGGCTTCTCAAGCAATCAAATCCAACCGGGGGGCGGAAGGCACAATTGGTGAGGTAAAGATACCAGATTGAGTTTCCACGCCCATCAAGTAGAGCTGAACACGGGACTTCATACATTTTCCTATATTTCGTAGGCAGCAAAAGTGTGACTTCTTCAATCCCTGGTGTGATAGCTTTCTGGAGCCAACTATTTAGATGACAAGTGTCGACATTGTAATGATCACGGATTACAAACTTGAGTATCTTCACACCGGTGTCTGAGCGATTTTTCAGAATATGATCAATTCTGCTAGTGAAACCCCTTGCTATATCGATATTTTGGCCTTCTTTCTGTTTCAAGCCTAGTGTTTCCTCACTGAATATAAGCTTGGGGTGACATCTCCAAGAACGTAGAAATGTGCGTGATACACAGGCAGAGCAGGCAGAATCACGCAATGGCATTAGGGAATGTATAAGGCACCAGATATCCTGCACAAGCATGGAAAAAATAGTTGATCACTGGGATTGAACAATTTTTAACAAATAATAGTGGAATGATACAGAGAAATGTTAAATCCCAAGTGATCTGCTCGCACTTGTACAAAATGTGCTGCACATTGAGGAAGGTAAGTGCATTGAAATGTAATTTTGGTAGATAAGTTCAGCTCATTACCGAGATTCCTTTTCTATGTAAGAGTAATGTAGGTGGCTTTCACAGTTCGTTGCAATTTGTATGATCAACTACTGGAGTATATCACTAAGAAATTAATAATGTTGGATTTTTTCCCCATAACCTATTCTTTTTTTCAACCAATTTCATAACCTATTCTTTGAACAAAACCTAGAGTAGCCAACTACTCCCTCCGTCCGGAAATACTTGTCATCAAAATGGACAAAAATGTATGTATCTAGAACTAAAATACGTCTAGATACATTTCTTTTTGTCCATTTTGATGACAATTATTTCCGGACGGAGGGAGTACTATAGAAGGATTAACCACATCTTTCAGAAAGATCTGTAAAGTACAGTACATTTTATCCCGTACCTCGGGTAGATTGGGCAATGACCATGTCGACGAATCACCACCCTGTGAATGATCATCTTGTTGGCAGAGTGAGCCCTGTTTATCTGGCACTGCGGGAACCGATTCATCTGTAGCACATGGGCTGAGCTCCGGCCAAATCCCTGTCGGGCTTGAAGTCGATCTGGTGATGGGCAAAATGGTAACTGTACGGTCCGCCTCCAGCGATTCGAAAGGCGACAAGGGCGGCGCGGGGGGCGTGCTCGTCGGCGAAGCGAAACGTGAGGGATCCGCTCCGCCGGCGCCCAGGCCCCTCTCCACCTCACCGGGGAAGGAGGCTTTTGCCCCCGGTGGCCGGAGATCACGGTTATCCCCGCCGGCTTTCACCATGGGTGGTGGAGGCGCTCCTACATACGACCGGGGCTGGAGGTCTGAGTGCGCCGGTGTGCTCGTCGCCGTCCGAGGAGGGGCGGTCTGCGGGAGTGCTGGCGGAGATGCGGCAGCAGGAAGCTCTGCGTCTGCCGGTGGCGGCCTAAGACTCGGGAGTTTGTCGTGGTGATGGGCCATACCCAGAAGTGGACATGTTTTTTTTAGGTGAGAATGTGGTCGATCCGATCCGGTGCTGGACCGTCCTGATCCTGGGCCTGGGCTTCGTAACTTTTTAAGCCCAGACTAAGTGGTCAAGTGTTTTGTATCAATCTGTCTAAAAAAAAGTGTTTTTGTCTTAAAGAAAACAAAAATCTCTCTATTACAAAAACAGTAACTAGCTAGCACATGCGCCGCTTGATTCGAAGAACGAGCACAATTTGTAGTTCATGGACTGATGAGCCCCCGGCTTGTCTGGTTTCCAAATTCATAGACGATGTAATTCCTATTTGAAATCAATAAAGCTAGCCATGATGGCCTTTCCTTAAAAAAAAATCTCTCGTCTGTCATGGAAGCCAAAGCTCAATCTTGTTTGATTTGCAGGCTAGCACCAGTGAGTGATTTTATTTTATTTTTGCAAGAGAATTTCCGATCCATTCATCAATCATGGCAGTACATAGCACACTAGAGGTAAAAAAAATTAGAACTAGGTCCATGGAACAGTGAGTGATATCTCGTCGAGTCAATTCGAAATGCAACTGCCTGCATGCCTTTCCTTTTTTTCCTGAACTGCGCCGTCATGATGTTATTGGACAGTTCCCGTGGTTAAAATATCTTGTTATTCGAGTCATGCGAAACCATGACATTATTCGACAGTTACTGTGCCGCAGGTGTATCTTCTGTCACGTAATCACTAAATCACATACGATTTGACACAAGACCTGAAGCTGTCCAACCTTTTGAGGCACAAATGGCCTCATGCAGATGAATTACTCACCAATGACCACAAGTTTCAAATTCTGGCAAAGAATCATTCAGCCACTCAGTTTCGAACAGAAGCGGAACTATTCATGCTTCAACTGGGAGGAGGGGTAATGATGTACTTCCTCCGTTTCTAAATACTCTTTGTAGAGATTTCACTACGAAAAACTGCATACGGATGTATATAGATGTATTTTAGAGTATAGATTCACTCATTTTGTTCGGTATATAGTCCATAGTGGAATCTCTACAAAGACTTATACTCCCTCCGTCCCAAAATACATGTCTCAACTTTGTATTAACTTTAGTACAAAGTTATACTAAGTTTAAGACACTTATTTTGGGACGAAGGGAGTATTTAGGAACGGAGGGAGTATCACACACAAAGTATTCACACATATGCAATAATGCAAGCATGCGTAACAAGCAACAATGCATGCTGTAAATGAAACAAAAGGGTACGACAGAACTAAAACATCAAAGTAGAGTGAAATTATTTGGAAGAAAAAAAACTCCCTACTAATTTCCTCGTCGATAAAAAAATCCGGTTGGGCGGTCTGGATTGATCGAATGATTATGGTATAGACATAGATAATTATGCATCTGTTCTGTAGTAAAAAGTTCAATCTAAAGACATTACTAGTCTGATACACACAAAGGTTCAACAGTTTTGAGTCACATGCCACAGCACAGCTAAAATGTGTCTGGAAATGACAGAATGTTTCAGCCTATAATTTGGTATAGAACTAGCAGAGTAACAGTGAAAAAGGGATGCTACTCGATCGAATATGTCCAATAGGCGGATAGTCAACAATGGCCAACCAACCTAGCATCTAGAGGCTTCACTTCAGGGTACTTTTGCTGTAGATGAGACATTCCATTCCACATTGCTGAAAAGCCCAGCAAAAGCAGGGTGTATATAATCTGCATATGCGTCAGGTCCACCACTACTACATACGCTGATACGCCTGAAGGGCATCCCATCATCCTGCAAGTAGAGTGAAAATGATTTCAGTGAAACATTTCAATAGATCAGCTATAATAAATCATATAAAAATGGAAAAAATGCAACGGACAGAGGCACGTTTTTAAGAATGATCTCCGATGCTTCATAGTCTGGTAAAAGAACATATATGAAAGAAATGCAACGGATATCAGTGTTATTAATTGTAAATATGCAATGGTTGATTCAATAGTAAAGAAACTATGTACTCCCTCTCTCCCGAGTTACTTGTCGCACAAATATAAATGGATATATCTAGAACTAAAAATATGTCTAGATTTCTGCGACGGGTAATTTGGGACAGAGGGAGTATGACATAAATAACGAGTTACAAAAAAGAAGTATGATTGGGGAAAAGCATTGTTAGTCCCTTCTAAAAGTCAAATCTTCATCTTCTTTTACAGTTGAGTGCAAAAGAAGTGCTAAGAAAGCACCACATCATTTCAAATCCTTTGTGCCATCCAATAAGCATTCAATGAGTCAAAATGTATCCTTCCAAGTTCAGAGTGTAAGGCATATAAAAATTCTAGAGAATTCTCCTTTACAGACTAGGCTATACCACAAACTTCTATAGTACTCTCCTTAAGAGTCTTGCATCAAACCGCCATAAGCTTTCTCTGCATATTTATCAAGTAAATGGGTACTAAAATTAAGCATACATTGTCGATTGTTCTCCATTGTAGACCCGCAACATGCAAGAGGGTTCATCATTTAAGTAGTCATTCTCCATTCTAGCCATAAATGGACAGACTCGCACAGGGGCCACTATACTGTATGGTTCTAAAATTCTAGCAGACATACGCCACTAGCAAGAGTTGTTACGAAGTGTGGCTAAGCAAAAAGTTAGCAAGAAGTGTGGCAGAGCTTGGCAAAATGTTGAACCTATGACATGGGCCATACGAGTATTAAGTGCGGCAAGCCACAAGCGTAAAGATGGCAATTGGGCCCATGGTTATGGCCGCCTGTGGGCAACCGACCCGAATGGGTAGGGTATGTGCTGTGCTCTTTCCCCATGGGTTGTATCCATGGGTAACCCGGTTAGTAGTGGGTAGGGCATGACTACGAGTTTGTGCCCGTGAGTTACCCATGGGTCACCCGATTAATATTAGTGCTTAAATATTTTGTTTTTATTTTACATGACATGTTGACATTTTGGTGAAGATTTGTTTTAGGGTAAAATGCATCTATCTTGCTTTGCTTATTGCTCCAAAGAGATCAACCCATAAATGAACTAAATGCTACCTAAGTAGCTTCAACAGAGCAACACGTTGGCCAGTTGGGTTGCTCGAAATAGATAAACCCATAAATGAACTAAATGCTACCTAAGTTGCTTCAATGGAGCAACACGTTGGCCAGTTGTGCCTCCAAAGCTAGCGTGTGCTGCTTTGCATGCACAACAGCAAGTTAAATATGCAGCTGGCCAGCTGCTTTAGTACCACCTCGCCTAATCGAGCGCACCGGACGTGGAGCTCTGGATATATGACTATATGAGACTAGAAGAAGAACCAACAATCATCCGTTCGGAAGTGTGTGGCGCCAAGTATTGGGCATGAAGTAAATATTAAGAAAAATACTAAAAAACCAGTGGGTGACCAGTCAGGTTGCGACATGGGTGCCATTAAAGATACATGGATAGGGTCGTGCATAGGCGCTGGACCATATGATGGGTTCAGGCACGGGTCTGGTGAAGGTCGACCCGGCGAAACCTGATCCGATTGCCATCTTTACACAGTTGTGGTGCAAACCAAACATGTACCGACAAATATGTAGTGTGCCGTGTGCCTAAAGTTAGGAGTGGCAAACATCAGCTGGGAACCAAAAGTCCCGTAAAGGTGACAAGACTGCGCGAGAATTATTTTCTGTCCTATCTAATCATAACACGACCTCCAAAAACCATAAAAGATTATTGATTCCCAGTAACCACCTGCCTAATACTCAAGAAATTGCATCACAGCTAACATGCCAGCAGGAACAGAAAGGAACTAAAACAGACACATCCGAATAGCTGTAGTGAGACCAATTCAACAACCCTGGACTTTGAAAAGAAGTCATATAGTGTGCCTTTACCATGCCAAAAGTGGCACATGAGCCATATCAGTGCATGGTCCAGCAAACAAACACAATGGCAGTAAAGTAAATATCATATAAATGTTAAATCCTTACCTGTTAGTACACTAACCTAAATACGTATGCAAAACATATGCACCCAAAAACCCTTATCACCCAAACCATGAATCTGTGAACTGTGGCCATTACCATACTCTCTGTTGATTAAGGAGAACAAACTAAGCATATCAAGTTATGCTCACCATAAAGCAAGTTATGTTTGCATAATACCCATAGTTATGGTTATGTCAATCAGGCTCTTAGAACCTTCCAAACTGTGGAGAAGCAAAACATTGGTGCCAGTTGTACTACTTAGTACAAAACTACAAATTGGGCATTAGTAATATTAATAACAATAAGAATGATACAAAATTTGCCGGTGTTAGATTCAATAACTCACTGCCAAGCCTTCAGAATTGGGACCCATTAGAACTGGAGAGGCATGGAAAACCTTGCCACGTGTTTCATAACTCTCACGAACGAGAAGAAAGTCAATGAGCCAAAAATCAATAATTTTGCTTATATACACCCCAATCCTTTATTATTGAATAAATCCAGAACAGCATATACGCTTCCGGACATAGGTGGCGAACTTTAGAGATAATGATAAAATATGCGCGAATCTAGGTTTCACTCTATGCACTTCGATTTTGGCAAGAAAAAAAAGGTAGTTCCACTTAAGGAAACTGCATTGATTCCTTCCAGATACTGCAATGCTACAGGACATCAGCGATGATCTAAATAGTTTGGCAGTAATGATGTGCAATAATCATGTGAAGTGATAAATTACCTCCTAGAAAGTTAAACTCTGAAGCTCAGAATGAGTTCATTTCAAGGCTGTATGTCCGCCGCTTGAAAAGCACCTTTGCCGCTGTTCGATATGGCTCCTCAAAGGCATCTGAGATCCAGCTAGCTCCTGCCGGACCAGCAGCCTCAACCCCTCCTCCCTCCCTCAGCACATCGTCACTTGGTCTGATCGCCACCAGCGTAGCGCCCTTCAGCAGTACTCCCCCGGGAAGTTCAATATGCGGGGCATACCAAAGCCTCATAATGAGCGCTGGCATGAGCGTGCGGTGTGAATTGCCAGAAACTGACACAGGCCGCACTCGCAGCTCCTGTAACTGCTTCTTGTCCATAGTGAGCACACCCTGCCCGTCAGCATCCGTGAGGTTCAAGCTATCAAGCATTTCATGATCGGCAATGATTGGCTGCAGCAAGTAATGCCGAGCCGATGCAGCAATGAGCGAGCTGATGGTCCAGACGACGCGGAGCTTAAGGCCCCCATTCGTATGAAGCGACTCAGGGATGCTCGCCAGTTCTTCAGGCTCCCTGTTGTCATCCAGAGATGTAGCCTCGCTGTCCTCGGCATTAGGGGACGACATTGGTGATTGCAGCGGTTTTGACGATACAGAGGACGCGCCGAGGATAACACAGCTGCCGAGGGTGGACCCAAAGTCGGCCTTCCACTTGAGGAGCACGCCGTCGTCAATGCCGAGCTCTCCGGTGGGCAGCTCGATGCGGAGGCTGCGGAGCTCCTTGAAGGAGCGGAGGACCTCGGAGGGCGAGTGGTGGGAGACGTCCCCGGCGGGCGGAGGCGGCGAGGCGGGCGGCAGGGCCACGGAGCGCCGTGAGACGATGGCCAGGGTGGGGGAGAGGATCTGGCCCAGCGCCTGGATGGGCCTGACGATGCCGCCGAGCACGAGGCGCGCGATGTGGGCGAGCGCGCCCCGGCCCCGCGACGGCGCGGCGGCCTGCGGGGAGCCGGCCGAGGAGGGGGCCGGCTCGTCGGGAATGACGCAGTCGACGCGGACGAAGACGGAGTCAACGAGCGGGACGAGGCCGTGGAAGCGGCGCGAGACGAGCGCGCAGCGGCCGAGCGCCTTGACGTCGCCGATGCGGTTGAAGACGTCCAGGAGCACCGCGTCGGGCAGCCGGTCGAACTGGTCCTCCTCCTCCCCCTCCTCCGCCGCCACCGCCTCCCCCGCCGCCGCGCACGGCCATCCCTCGCGCCCTTCCTCCATGGCCCCCGCGGAGACGCCCGGCCGAGCCAGCCGGCGGCGCAGATCGGGATCCGGGGAGGGACGGGAGTGAGTCAGCCGCGGGTTGGGGGATTTCTGGTGGAAGCGAGCGAGCGAGCGAGCGAGTAGTCGGCACGGGGCACGGCACGGCGGCTGCGCGTGAGGCGAGGTCGGGCGCTTGGTCTTGGTTTTGGGTTGGGTAATGGGTACCCCCCTCTCCTTGGCCCTTGGGTGGTGGGTGCGGGCGACGACGCGTCACGTGTCGGGCTCGACCGCTGATCGCGGAGGTAATGGGGATCACCCCACCACCCCACCCCCCACCGTGGTGTCTTTGTGGTGCGGGCGTGTGGACTCGCCTGGGGCAACGCCTGCCTGACTGACCTTGGAGATAGATAGATGGTGGCCGAACCCGTCGCTCTCGGCCCAAAATTCCGACGGCGACCGCTCCGGCCGAGGCGACGGCAGCCCAATGCCAATGGGGATGGGATCATGACGTTTCCATGGTTGTTGACCTCGCGTCGTCGTGCCGCCCGCGGTGCCGTGCAAGGAACAACCCCGCACCGCAGCCAGCTGATGGAGACCGGGACCGATGGCCCGTCCCAGGCGCCTCCGGAGCCGTCCGATCCTCCTGACGCCAACAACGGATCAGATCGACCGTACGTGCGGACGTAAATGGCTTCCTAACTCATTCTCAGCCTCTCAGGTGTTTTGGGGCGATCGATGGGAACGGGATCTTAGCGGCGACCTACGATTAAACAAAGCGAAGAAGCGGGGGTGTTGTCAGAAGAAACAGCTCGATATATGGATCGAGGAGCTTGCTGACAGATGCGCTGTGCGAGTGGTGGGAGCCAGGCTGCGGCAGCGGGCACGCGAGGAATCTGGCCGCGGAACTGACGCCGCCGCTTCGGCCCCGATCGTCGTCCCCGCTGCAGGGCGGGGCGGCAGGCAACGTGGCCTGCGTCGCTAGCTGGCGTGCCTGGTCGGTCGTACGGGGAGATCGACGGAAGCTTCCGCGTCAAGCGAGGCAGCGGGGTGGATTTTATTCCATACGCTAATCAAGTGCGGTAGTTTGAGCTTGAGTGTGTTTCACCTTTCTTCGTGGAATGGATGCACAGCTTGCATCCATGGTGTTTGGGTGTGGTGCACTCGTGTGACGCAACGCAACGGCGACCCAACAACATGCTTGTATGTTAGAGCATCTCCAATAGCATGTGTATATTTGGATGTCTGTATATTCATATAGACACTGGTCTAAAAAGATTCTTTCATATACACGTCCAGTTTTATATCAGAATGTTTATATGCAGGGACCAGTGGGCTGTCGTTGGGGAGAGAAAGAAATTATGACTGCAGCTGAGTTTAGACAACGGCGTGGACATTGTCGGAGGTCGATATAAAGGATGTGTGTATTTGGACGACCATATAGACAAGCCGTTGGACGCCTGTTTTGGGGTCACGTCGTGGAAAACGAGTATAGACATCCATATAGACAAGCTATTGGAGATGCTCTTAGAGCATCTCCAGCCGTTGGCCCCTCAGGAGGCGCTAAAAATCGTTGTCTGCGGACGTACCGGCGCTAACCGCGTGCTGGGGACGTGATGTTTCCCGGTCACCGCATCCACGTCTTTTTTAAAACAAAATCCGGCCCCACATTCGCACAAATAAAACGCAAATTCAACCAAATTTCGGCGAGTTCATAACATATATAAAATATTTTACAAAAGAAAAAAAATCCCTGAGAGCCAGGTGGTCTAGGTGTAAAAAACCTTCGCGCACAAAACTTTTGTCTACTGCTGAAATTTGCTTATAAGTTTTTACACTCCACAAACCTTCCATGGAAGGATTGGGTCTTACACCATTCGCCACTTCATATTAGACATGGCAAAAACAGCTCCTTCCTAGCTAAAACCATCTTCAAGCATTTACAGAGTTTGAGAGAGATTTCCCGGTGCACTGTTGGAGACGGTTGCTCTATTTTTTTTGGTTAGATCGTTGGCTAAAGCCGACACCCCTGGCTTTAGTGTACCCTGCTCTTTTTTCTCACCACACAAACCAAAATGCCATGGTAGCCACTATTTTGCAGGATGGGATCGAACTTGCTCTTCGTAATCGACTAACCTCTACTGCGATTGCAGAAGTTGCTTCTCTAAACTCCTTGTTGCAGGATTGTACACTCTCTCAGGTTTCGGATGATCGTTGATTGCTTAACGGCGCTGCCTTTTCCATAAAAGGAGCATATACGGCCCTCTGGGATCACCTCTTGGATCCCATGCTTAATGATATTTGGGACTCAAAGGTACCCAAAAAGGTTACGATTTTCGGTTGGCTATTCTACCTTGATCGCCTAAACACAAGGAAGAATCTGCATAAGAAGAGCATACTGGACTCTGCAGCTTGTCCTAGATGTAATCACTTGGTGGAGGATCGTGAACACCTTTTTTTTACTTGTCCAGCAGCTCGCTGGATCTGAAGAGCAGCCGACATCTGTCCTCTTTTCACACCCATCACCAGTCTCTTCAGTACGACTCTTCCGGGCTCGCTGCCTACCACGTTCCGCCCCTTCATGCTCCTTATGATTCTTTGGAAAATCTGAGACGCACGCAACAAGAAAGTTTTCAAAAGTCTGGATATTCTGGCTTCAAACTCCTTGAGAGCTATCTTAGATGATTTGATTGTTTGGTCTCATAGACTTAAATCTGAAACTTTAAAGGGCCACGCCGGTCTGTGGCGTGAGTTCCTATCATCGCAACACTCTTAACTATGTAACATCCGGCAGGTTTTGAAATATATATTCAGGTGGGGAGCCTCCCCCCCGGTGAACATTTCAAAAACAAAAGAAAAAAAAATACTACTAGACCCGTTGTTCCTCGCCGCCCGCCGCCCTTGAAGCTCTACATGCCGAGGAGCCTGTAGAACTGTGTGTAGTCATCGTCGTCGCCTCCTAGGCGGCCGCTGTCCCTGCTGCTCCCCTGCCCAGGGTCGCCGACGCGGCGGGTTGGATGGTCCGGGGACATCCTCGTCCTTGTCGCTGTCGAGGATCACCACGCCGTTCTTGTCCTCGCGCCCATGTTGGCGGGCGGCTATCTCCTGCAGGGCTCGGCGCTGCCAGGCCATCTCGTCGTGGAGGTAGTCGTCTCGCGCCCACTTTAGGGCGGCCTCATTGGAGAAGCCGCGTCGTACTATAGCCTCGTACTCCGTGCGGAGGCCGGGCTCCACCTTTGGCCTGACGAGCCGGGTAGAGGTGGGGGAGGACTCGGCGATGCGGACGCTGGAGTTGTGGGTGCGCTGGCTAATCGGCGTGTCCTGGGGCTCCGGCTTGATGGGGAGGAGGGAGGGAGAGCCGGACGAGCGGCCGGATGAGGAGGAGGATGCCGGGTCCATGCGTCTCGGCGTCCACGAGCTCCCACGTCGGCGAGAGAAGGTGGGGGGAGCGGGGTACTCCAGCCTGGGTGTGTTGCCACCCTCGATGTACTCGAGGACGTCCTCGCCCCACCATCGGTGGCGGCCGTCGGCGTTGAGCCTCCCGGAGGGCATGACGCCGTTGGTGGCCTCGACCTGCTCGGCGTGGCGGCGACGGAAGTACGGCTCCCACAGCGTGCTGTCGGGGGTTGATACTTCCATTTTGCATCATGCTTTTATATTGATATTTATTGCATTATGGGCTGTTATTACACATTATGTCACAATACTTATGCCTTTTCTCTCTCATTTTACAAGGTTTACATGAAGAGGGGGAATGCCGGCAGCTGGAATTCTGGGCTGGAAAAGGAGCAAATATTAGAGACCTATTCTGCACATCTCCAAAAGTCCTGAAACTCCACGGGAATTATTTTCAGAATATATAAAAAATATTGGACGAAAGAAGTATCAGAGGGGGCCACCCACCGTCCACGAGGGTGGGGGCACGCTCTACCCCCTGGGCGCGCCCCCCTGCCTCGTGGGCCCCCTGGTGGCCCTCCGATGCCCATCTTTGGCTATATGGAGTCTTTCGTTGAGGAAAAAAATCATAAGCAAGCTCACGGGACGAAACTCCGCCGCCACGAGGCGGAACCAATCTAGGGCTCCGGCGGAGCTGTTTTGCTGGGGAAACTTCCCTCCGGGAGGGGGAAATCATCACCATCGTCATCACCGACGATCCTCTCATCGGGAGGGGGTCAATCTCCATCAACATCTTCACCAGCACCATCTCATCTCAAACCCTAGTTCATCTCTTGTATCCAATCTTTGTCTCAAAACCTCAGATTGGTACCTGTGGGTTGCTAGTAGTGTTGATTACTCCTTGTACTTGATGCTAGTTGGTTTATTCGGTGGAAGATCGTACGTTCAGATCCTTTATGCATATTAATACCCCTCTGATTATGAACATGAATATGATTTGTGAATAGTTATGTTTGTTCCTGAGGACATGGGAGAAGTCTTGCTATAAGTAGTCATGTGAATTTGGTATTCGTTCGATATTTTGATGAGATGTATGTTGTCTTTTCTCTAGTGGTGTCATGTGAACGTCAACTACATGACACTTCACCATTGTTTGGGCCTAGGGGAAGGCATTGGGAAGTAATAAGTAGATGATGGGTTGCTAGAGTGACAGAAGCTTAAACCCTAGTTTATGTGTTGCTTCGTAAGGGGCTGATCTGGATCCATCTGTTTCATGCTATGGTTAGGTTTACCTTAATACTTCTTTTGTAGTTGCGGATGCTTGCGATAGGGGTTAATCATAAGTGGGATGCTTGTCCAAGAAAGGAAAGTACCCAAGTACCGGTCCACCCACATATCAAATTATCAAAGTACTGAACGCGAATCATATGAGCGTGATGAAAACTAGCTTGACGATAATTCTCATGTGTCCTCGGGAGCGCTTTCCTTTATATAATAGTTTGTCCAGGCTTGTCCTTTGTTACAAAAAGGATTGGGTCATCTTGCCGCACCTTATTTACTTTCATTACTTGTTACCCGTTACAAATTACCTTATCACAAAACTATCTGTTATCGATAATTGCAGTGCTTGCAGAAAATACCTTGCTGAAAACCGCTTATCATTTCCTTCTGCTCCTCGTTGGGTTCGACACTCTTACTTATCAAAAAGGCTACGATAGATCCCCTACACTTGTGGGTCATCAAGACTCTTGCCGGGGAGTGAAGTGCCTTTGGTAGGTGGAATTTGGTAAGAAAAAATTTATACAGTGTGCTGAAATTTACTATCACTTGTTACTATGGAACATAATCCTTTACCCTGACCAACAGAGCAAAGAGTTGCTCCTCAACCTACTGAACCTACTGAAAATGTTTACTTTGAAATTCCTTCGGGTATGATAGAGAAACTGCTAGCTAATCCTTTTATAGGAGACGGAACATTACATCCCGATTTGCACTTAATCTATGTGGATGAAGTTTGTGGATTATTTAAGCTTGCAGGTATGCCCGAGGATGTTATCAAGAAGAAGGTCTCCCCTTTATATTTGAAGGGAGAGGCATTGACATGGTTTAGGCTATGTGATGATATTGGATCATGGAACTACCAACGATTGAAATTGGAATTTCATTAGAAGTTTATCCACAACAAAAAAAAATACACTTCCATGATGATACGTGTTTGTCACAGTAGGTCACTTTTTTTGTCATGCATGTACATCCATGACAAATTTATGACAGAATCAAGATAGTCATACATGTGCTGTCGTAGAAGTGTTCCATGACATTACCAAAATTATCATCACGGAAGTGTCCACTTCCATGACGATAAATCGCGCATCACAGAAGTGCTTTCGTCAAGGGTGACCGACACGTGGCATCCACCGTAACGGAACGCCGTTAAGCTATCGGGTTGGGTTTTGGATCCGATAACCCGTTAACAGCCCCGACCAATGGGGATTTTCCATGTGTAAAATCATCATTGGCTGGAGGAAACACGTGTCGGCTCATCGTTGGGACAGATGTCAACCACTCATTGGACGGAAGGCGCCTATGATACGTCGACACGTGGCACGACCCAACAGAGGCCCATTCCTGTGAAAAGGCCGGCCCGTTTGACTTGGTCAAAAGCTGGCGGGCCGGCCCATGGAAAGCCTGTTAACGGCCTGTTCGAATATAGCCCATTTACAGCCCGCTAACCCAAGGCCCGTTACACCCTATCTGAATTAGGCCTAGTAGCGTCATCCGGGCCATCCAATATGATTCCAGCCCGTTTTCACTTCTGGCCCATGTATGGCCCATGACGTCTTTCAGCCCATATGAGGCCCTATGTAACTCTTGGCCTACTAAGGGCCCGTGGTGAAACTGGGCCGTAATAAACAGCGTATCACTTTACACCCATTAACGGCCCGTGGTGAAACTGGCCCGTAATGAACAGTGCATCACTTTATACCCATTAACGGTCCGTTATTCCGTTGGGCCATTTCCAGCCCATGTTATCTTTCGGCCTTCTCAGAGCCCATTTATTCTTGGGCTCATTTCCAGCATTCGTTTACTTACGGCCCATTACTGTCATTTTCTGCTTGTGGGCCAAATTCAGCCCGTGGTTACAGTCGACCCGTTTGTGGTCCGTTAATATGTTGGGCCGATTTCATAGCGTCATCAAATACAACCTATTAATGATGGCCCGTTATGGTCGGCCCATGAACGGACGATTCCAACTCTAGCCCGTTTACGGCCATAATGCGGTCTGTTTGGCCCATGTTTGGTCAATCGATTATACGGCCCGTATAAGGCCCATTGATAATACGGCCCGCAGAAGGCCCATTGTTTCTACGGCCCGTAGAAGGCCCATTGTTTCTACGGCCCGTAGAAGGCCCACTGTTTCTACGGCCAGTAGGAGGCCCAGTGTCACTACAGTAAATATTAGCCCATGGTTATTGTGGCCTAGTTTTAAAAAATAGGTTATTGCAGCCACTAGCTAACCGCGGAAAAAGAACTACAATGACTACAAGCAAACAAATAAACAAGACAACAAGGAAATAAATAAGCAAGCAACTAACGCTAGGCTATCACGGCTATTACACATATTACATCCACTAGGCATCAAAGTTCGCCACCAATGCAAATATAGGGAACAAAGCAGCATATCATATACACTAGTTGTCAAAGTTGGCGACCAGCGCAAATAAACGCCGCAGCAAAACAAATCCAGAATTGAAACCACTTCAGAAGATCTCAAGAAACAATATCCTAGGTACCCATGATGCTGGCAAGATGCTTAGCAAGCTTATTAAATTTCTCTTGTTTGGCGCTTAAATCCTCCAGCGCTTGCTGTTGCACCAGAAAATATGCATATGAATTCTGCAGGGACTTCCTCAGTCCTTCAGCTTCCTGTCACAGCACATCTGATCGATGTCTTTCAACTTGAAGTTGAGACTCAAGAAGACGAACTGATTCAGGCAGCGAGTTCGAAGAGCTTGTGCCAGCAGTAGTGGCCAATAACTCGAACACTACATCAAGACAGGACTTTTGGGTTCCCTCACTGTCGTCAAGATAGTTTTTATCAGCTTTTTTGGAGACCAACAGGGATGTCTCACTATCTTGAACCTTATCTGCATTACTTCCTTTACCATTGGATAACGCGGTACTGTTCTCCAATATTTTGTCCGCATTCTAAAAGAGAAACAAGCAGACACATCACATGTTTACCATGTTGTATATGAAACTCATTTTGGTAAATGAGTTCAGTAGTAAAGTGGACAGGATAACAGCATGAAACAAACATATATCTATGTACCATGGTCACTTTATGGTCTATACCATTCTAGTTTTTGTTGCCAAATCAAGATAGAGACATAGTTCAAATAATATTTGTTCAAGACAAAGCAGAATAGACAGAATATAAGGGTGGGTAACTATAGAGCAATAACAACACTTGTAATGTGCATGACATGAGAACATAACTGTTTAATTAATTGAAACTGAAATCAACATTGGAGGTTAAAGAAACAGGTTTAAAACATACCTGTTGCGCCATTGGAGTTTCAATTCCATCCTTCAAATCTGAAAATAGTTGGTATGAGTAAATACAGTCATGCAAGAGCAAAGGAGTATGAACCATAGCTACAGAACCTGACTTGAGAACAAATCTTCTTCTCCTTTAAGCGTTGAGTTGGGATTCGGAGTGGTGGTCCTCGTGCTTTGGGCACTGCAGTTCCCTTACTAACTGCTCGTGTTTGGGTGCTCTATGGTGGAGACGGTGCTGTGTTAACTGGAACTGGGTTACTATCTGCCGGGGTTGGGGTTAGAAGGGGTGTAGCTGGTTCTCTGTCCAACTGGGTAGGGGTACAATTTGCGAGAGTCTGGGTTATGTGTGGTGGATCTGGTCCTTGGGCAAGTACAACCGTGGTTCTATCTGCATCAACTGGTAGCACTATCTTTTCTGAAGACCGTGTTGTTACTCCCTTAAATACTACCATCACGCTCTCCAATTCAAATGGCGGATAAACAAGAAAAGTAATTGAAAGTATAGACATTGTATGATAGACAGCTGCAATGGATAGTGGGGAATAAAAGAGGGCATGAAATAATTCATATTTATGTTGTCTAACCAAATAGGATAGCATGACACAATTTCACATATATGATGGCTAACTAAACAGGATAGCATGACACAATTTCACATTATGATGGCTAACTAAAAAAGATGGAAAGACACAGTTCAAAATATGAGACTATGTAAACAGGATGACATGACATAACTATATAATGTGTTTACTAAATAGGTTGGCATGCCATAATTCACATACATTCACGAATAGAATGCCATAATTCAAAATATGATGACTGTAAACACTAAACAGGATGAGATGATATAACTATATGATGTCTTTATTAAATGGGTTGCCATGCCATAATTCAGATAGATGATGTGTATGTACTATGTAAACATGATGGCATGATATAATTCAAATATATGATTTATATAGTAAGCAAGTAAGCAGATGGCAATCCATATATGATGTAAAAACTAAGCAATGCAAGACAACATGCATGACATGGGTAATATAACCCTGCCAAGTTTGAGCATAGACCTCAGGGGGAAAATAGGACTGGTCATCAGTCTCTGAATCCTCCTCTGAGGAGCTCTGTAACCAGCAAGATGTCTGCTTCAGCAGGTAGCATTGTCTGCTCTGAATACCTTGTTTTCACTCCAGATACTTCCATCACCGGTTCAAATGGCTGATGCACATGAAGAGTAGTTGAATATACAAACTTTGTCGCCAAATGGAACACGTAATACAAAAAAATGATAGCATGATATAATTCACATACATGATGATTGGCTAAACAGCATGGCATTGCATAATTCACATATATAATGCCTTTGCAACAAGATAACATTGTATAATTCACATATATAATGTCTTGCAATAAGATGGCAATGCATAATTCACATATATGGTAATTAGACACTGAACATGTGGCATTCACACAAAGCATGTCTAAACTAATCAAATGACATAGCAATGCGAGACACCATACGCACGATATGAGCAACATAACCCTACCAAGTTAGAGCATACACCTCGGGGGGGGGGATAGGACTGGTCATCTGTCTCTGAATCCTCCTCTGAGGAGCTATCCGTAACCAGCGAGATATGCGCTTCGTCAGATAGCATAGTCTGCTCTAAAGACCTTGTTTTCACTCTAGAATTTGCCATCACCGTGTCAAATGGCTGATGCACACGGAGAGCAGTTGAATGTAATAACATTGTTGACAAATGTAATATGTAACAAAAAAAAGGATGGCCTAATATAATTTACATATAAGATGACTGGCTAAGCAGGATGGCATTGCAAAATTCACATATATGATGCCTGGCTAAACAAGATGGCGTTGCATAATTCACATAAACGATGAATAAACTAAACAGATGGCATTCGCACAAAGGATGTCTAAACTAAGCAGATGACATATTTGATGTATAAAGTAAGCAATGCAAGACACCATATGCATGATATAACCAACATCAGCATGCCAAGTTAGAGCGAAGACCTCAGGGGGTAAATAGGAGTTGTCTTCTCCTTCTGAATCCCCCTCAGAACAGATATCTTCCTCTCGATTACAATCCAAAATGCGTGGAGGGGGGCTGCCTTTGCGGCTACCATGGAGCGACGTCTGCATGAAATTTTATTGCCACACAAGGCTCATCTCTTTTGCTCTACATGTTCAGTTCCATTGTTTACAATAACTGTCATGCATAGGAATAAAACATAGTGAGATTATGTAAGGAGTGCATGCAGAAATCCAGAGTGATGGTAGCAACCTGTGGATAGACCCAAAACCAATAATAGCAGGCAGATAATGGCTTCAGTTAAAAAATACAGATAATGGCTTCTTTACTGTTTGTTTCCCATCCAACATGAAACTCATAGTAGACAGCGGAGATTAACCAGATAGTAGATATATACTATTGATAGCGGCCCTGATATGTACCCCACAACCATTTAAAAACTCAAGTTTGACCATTAGTTTGGAGCTGACTCAGAGTCTAATCGGTGAACAGGACGATAAAGTAGCATGTAATATTAAGCGATGCATAACGTAAGCAGACACGAAAGAGTGCGACCTCTCTTGCGGACCCGTGTAGTCCTCGAGGTCATCTGCTCGGTTGATGATGGTAGTGCAGTTTTCATGGCTGCCAGCGGCGGGGAAGAAGATCTGAGGCGGCGAAAGACAGTCTGGAGGCCGGATCCCTACTGTGCTGGACCCTTCTGTCGTTGGAGCAGCTGAGCTGGGGTGGACGACGGTGCAGCAGGAGCGGGACAAACCACGCAAGGTTTTCTTTGACAACTATCTGTAAGAGAAGTAATTCTGTAAGGGCTCGTTTGAATTGGAGGATTACAACAATGCAAGGATAGGAAATAGACAGGAATAGGATAGGAATGCACGTGCAAAACAGAGAATTTAAAAACACAGGATTTCTGCCAATCTGGGTGTTTGATTCACAATAATTGGAAGATCACATGATGCAAAGAAGCATGATGAGATGAAGTCAAACCACAAGAAAATGTACGGTTATAATGTTATTATGCTACTATCTATTAGTCTTGTGCTTCATGAATAGGAATTTGAAAAGGAGGACAAGTGAAAATTAAAATTCCTACGTTTTTTCTTTCAAGGAGACACTAAAGGAACAAATCCGTGTGCTCAGTGGACAATATATATAACATGTAGAGTAAAAAAGAGATGCAACAAGTGTACAACCTCTTTGGCGAAGCCATGTCGATCTCAGCGTGATTGGGTTGGCCGGTGAGGATGCTCCGGCTGACTTGGCTGTCGGAGGAGGGGAAGAAGATCTTAGGCGTCTAGAGATGGAGCCCGAGGTACTGCTCCGCTGTGATGGAGGGTTTCGTTGTTGGAGCAGCTCTGGTGAGTTGTACGACGCCGAGGCTAAAGCAGGACAAGAGAGACAACGAACAACGTTAACCTGAGTGGAATTCTAATAACATCTCCAATACATGACGTAAAATACATAACCACAAAGTGCTAGATGTAAAATACATCAGTCGCTCATCTCTGAACTTAACTGTCGAAACTGAATTTTACTGTCGAAACTGAACTTAACTGTCGAAACTGAATTTTGCTGTCGAAACTGGACGCACTAGCAAGGTGAGGCTACACGTTGGTCGACTGAATTTTTCATCTCTGGTCAGTCGATTTTGCAGCCATTGGATACGAACTCAAGGGCCTGCGGTTCATCTTCAACCTCCACCCCCCCTGAGCCGGCCAAACAGCAGCCCCCGGCCGCCCGCGGTGCGCCGCCCCGCCCGCCCCGAAAACACTCCCCACCGTCGGTCTGCCGCCGCCCCGGCCATCCCTCTAGGCCCCCCCGTGCCAAGCTTTTTCTCTGGCGATCCCCACGCCACCGCCCCACCAATGCCCCGCCAAGGCCGGCGACCACCGCCCCCATCCTGAACCCTAAGATAGATAGTGGGGTACCTCTCCGGCGAGCCCCCCTCCCCGCTGCGGCTGGTTCTTCCTTCACCCCGACGGCATCAAAGTGAAGTGTAGCTAAATCGGAGCAGCATCGGAAGCAAGAGAAAGAGCGAGAGCAGCAACGCGAGCAAGAGCAATAGCAAGAGCAGACCAGGCAGGGGACCGAGAGCAAGAGCAGAGCAGCAGCGCGAGCGAGAGCTAAAGCAGTAGAAGGTCCTACTGATGTGGATGTCGCTGCCGAGGGAGCGATGCCGTGGAGGAAGTGGTCGGCGATGCCGCCGTGGATGGAGCTGCGCCGTGTCGGCTCGGGACCGAGCGCCGGCAGCACCGTGAGATCGAATCAAGAAGAAAATGCGGCGATTAGTGTACAACTTCTTTGGTGGCGCCGATTAGGCCGCAGCTTCATCCGAGGAAACGGTGATGATGATGCTCTTCCGGTGGTGCAGGTGAAGATGCCAGTGTGGGAATGGAGGTGGCGTGAAAGACGAGGGGAACATCGGGGAAGCTCCTTGGAGGTGGAGGACGGGGTGGCGGAACCGGCGGGACGATGAGATCGACGATGGATCCTCATCCGGTACGGTGGATGAGGGACGTCAAGGTGTTGCTGTGGACGACGTCGTCGGGGAAGAGGCTCCGACTGGGTGGCGGACGGAGCAGGGTGTGGGGTTTCGTCGCGGGTTTTCGCGGCCTCGGTGTATGAATGGGTGGGCGAATGGGATGGCAGTGGGGAACCATGGCTTAGAGACGTGCTTGTCCGAAATGTGGGATAAGTTACGAAAGTACCCCCACCAATTTGAGGTGGTTCTTTCGGTTCAGGGGTACCACGGGCATTTCACGTGTCGGGATTTCACAGGAGGTGGGAGTTTTCGCGCGCGTTGTAATTTCGGAATAGCAAGGCGCGGGTTCAGATGGAGGGAGTTGTCGGAGCACAACGAGACAAAGATATATCTTAAATATTTCGGGCTAACAAGGCGTGGGTTAAAATTTCTGGACAAGCCTAACGTGTACTGTACCAAATCAATGCGCCCTACAAATGTCATTCAAAACTTTGAATTCATGTTATGTTCAATTAAAATATTTCGCTACGTGTATAATGCATGCAACCTACTACTCAAATGAACGTTTTAGTGCATTCCAAACGTATATACTACCGCTTCAATATGAACTAAATTTGAATTCGTTTCTCTATTTGAATAAGATCTACAGTAGTGATTGTTGTGAAGTCAAAGCATTTGAATTCGTTTATCTGTTTTAATAAGATCTACAATCATCAGTATTGTCAAGTTAAACCATCGTTTGTGTATTATCTTCACAGCACACCACATGATTAGTCTCGAGTTACATATGAACTATGTGTACTATATGAACTCGAACTAGATTTTTTGAATCCACTTTATTTTGATTTCAAATCACATTACATTTGTAGCTCTAGCTAGATCTTCATAATCTAAACCATGTCTCATATGTATAATGTGTTTATCACATTATGTATGGTGCCCCGCCCCATACGCCTACAAGTATTTACATGTGAGTTGCAAACACCACACATTACCACAAATTCAAATAAAATGTGAGAATGTTCGATATATAGTATTGTTTAGATTGTTCGATATTTAGTTGTAAGCTGCAAACGCCACACATTATCACAAATTCAAATAAAATGTGAGATTGTTTGATGTATAGTATGGTTTAGATTGTTCGGCATTTTGCTGTGAGTTGCAAACACCATGCATTATCACATTATGGTATAACATGTGCACAAGACGTGTATCACCGCTATATTCATGCATGCAATGTTTAAAACACTATGATCTCCTATTCAAATATATGAATCCGCTTTCATATCAAATTATGATCTTTGTTAGTCTCTTACACCCACACAATCCTCTAACCTTTGTAGCTACCACTAACCTTCTCTCGTGCATGCACACGCCCTCCTCGCCCTCCCCCTCCCTCGACATTCTATCCACCGGGCACATTCATTTTTTTCTTTAGGTCGTTCTCCCAGAGTCTCCACAACTCCTTTCCGACACACACCGATCGATAAACCTCTCCAGCGATGCCTGCCTACAACATACAAACACACCTTCAATATCCTCCTTTATGTGTCCTTGCCTCGTGTCTCTCATACGGTCAGACACACGTGTAAACTCTCGCCCCTCTTTTCGTCGCTCTCTCACAACCGCACACTCCTCCCCCTATCTAGCTAGTAGTTGGGCCTCTCGCACCACCTCCTAGCTCCATTCTCTCTGTCTATCCGTCTCGTTGGGCCTTATTAGCCTCTAACAAATGGACGTACACTGACCGATCTCTCGCTATACATATAGCTAGCTAGGTCCTTATAACTCGTTTTTACCCACACGTCAATCGACCTACCTCATTAGTTGTGTCTCTCCCTTCCTCCGACAAACGACAATTGATCTACCGATCTAGTTAGGTTTGCTTACCAAACACATGGTTCCCCTTCATCATCCATGGATGCGTCTCGACAGATCTATCACGTACATCCACACACAGAAACACATCCCCACTCTTATTGATAACATTGCAGTTCCACCCTCAGTTTGTCTAGTAGGCCTCTCCCACCATCTTCGAGAAGCAACTCGATCACCCATCCAGCACTCTACCCCTCTCCCTCCCTCTCCCTCCCTCTCTCTCTCCTCTCTCTCTCTGTCCCATCATATTTCCTGTCCTTCAGTTATGTATGGATGTCGACCGATCTCCCTCAAGACATAGCTGGGTCTCTCCTTCTCAACAGATATACGAGTCGTTCTACCTCTATAGTTAGGCCTCTGCCTACCCCTCCCCCCACCCCCTCTCCCCACACACATCGATACATCGAGCGCTCTAGTCATGTCTCCCTGCCACACACAAACTTGACGTGTGCCCTCTAACGTTCCGGTAGGCCAGTCGCCCTATATCTTTGACTTGTACACACACACAATTTCGATGGCTCTCTTCATCGATCTCGCACCCACCCACTTGATCCTCTCTTCGACTCTATCGATAGCTATGACCCTCCCTCTCTTCTCGTGGATTGCCCGACCCTCTATGTATGATATGGATAGGCCTCCATTTCACACACATTGCATGCAAAATTTTGTTTGAGATGTCATCGACACATATTCCCACAAATAATTCACGAAATCAACCCCCACCCCAAAACAAAAAACACTCACGAACGCGGTTTGTATCTCTCACACACACCCACGTAGGTGGGGAACATGCACGAAGAGAAGAGGTGCATGCACGGTGCACGTACTCCCGTCTCTTTCCCAACCACACCCGCGCGGGTACACGGTGGAGCTCATTTCTATACGAAAAAGGCAGCCCACGTGGTAATTTGGCACGTGTACTGGTTGTCCACTTGGTGGAGGGAGGATCGTCTACCACGGGTGAACAAACAAATTGCGACTTGACGTGTTTTGTTAAAAAAGAGGCAAACCATGTGTGACCTACCTTAGAGGCAAGGCTCTATACACTAGAGTACTTTTGATGTGTCCCGTCAACTCGCAGAACAAGGAGAAGCTTGCTTAGTATGCCATCTCCCCCGCCCACGGGCGCGGTGGCTCGCAGGATGAGGTGAAGCTTGCTTACTACGCCTTACTCCCGCTCCCTCGCCCATGCGCTCGGTGGCTCGCAGGACGAGGAGAAAAATTTACTACTCCCTCCGTTTACTCCTCATCCCTACTACCTTGGTTATAGAGATTATATCATATTGTTTGGAATATATATGTCCTTTAGTAGATTTCAATATGAACTACTAGTACATACTCCAAACACTGATGTATATAGACGTATTTTAGAGTGTAGATTCACTCATTTTGCTCCGTATGTAGCACTCTCCCTCGCCCCTCGACCCTCGCCCATGTGGTGGACGTGCAGCAATTCATTCGGTCTCATATAGCCAGAATGATATATACTGCACTACCATTATTGCTCGACTTCCCGAAGAGGCGAAGAGCCAATCACAAGGTCAATATTTTGGAGATGCCAAGCGCAAGGTTATAGGAGAACGAGTAGTAGGTGCCGCGTCATTTATAAATAAAGTTTTTTTCTTCAGTGGCACGTACGCAATATGATAGGTTCATATGGAGAGAAAAGGAGTACATAGTCAGGACGGGCCAGCCTACACGGTTGCTTGCTGGGGTTGCTCTCTTCACACTCTCTCTCTCGCACAAAACGACTGTGGCCACATCTCTAACATCCCGGCGGATCACGTCCGCTTGGGGAAGGGGTGGATGCTTAGTGTAGATGCGGTGGCCGTCGCCGACGGCGAAAACCCACTGTCGGCACGTCCCGATCAGGGGTCCCCGCCGTTCTCTCTCACAAAGCCGGTGAGGTTGCCTTCGTCCCTTGCTCACTGCCGCGACGTGGGCAGTTGCCGCCTCCCGCCGCCCTCCTCAAGGTTGAGCTACGTCCCTCAGGTACAACTCCCTTTACAGCCAGCTTGCACCACTGCTCCAGCTGCCCACATCACTCCCTGTGGATATTTCTCTATTTCTTTGCCCCGCACATACCTCTACTGGCTTCTACATACTATATTTGTGATGAGTTTATGTCTCATCAACTAGTCCCAGTAATATTATTCTAATCATGCTTGTTCAATTTCTTTGCCACAGGGATGCTCATCTCGATTTTGGTGAAACTGCACAAAATGATCCGATGGTCAAAAGGTTGCAAACTTCATTTATTAGGAAGCTCGAACGTTGCCAGCAAATTGAAGCCTGGTCAGGGTTCACGGTTCAAGGGCTAGGGACTGCATGGATCGTTTTTTCTTTAGCTGCCTCTGTTCCAAAATAAGTGTCAACTTTAGTAGTAGTACAACTTTGTACTAAAGTTTGCACAAAGTTGAGAAACTTATTTTGGAATGGAGGGAGTACATATTTGCTATGATCTGTTAATCATTGAGATGCAATAGCATGCATGTTAGTCTCCTTTGTATTTGATGAAATGTTGCAACGTGCAACCTTGGACGCAAGATACATGTAACAGAAGCTGGAAGCTTCATAGCATTGTACAAATTTATCTCGCTGATAAATTACAGTACGTACTATACTAGTACTTCCTCCGTTCCTAAATATAAGTCTTTGTAGAGATTTCACCATGAACCACATGCGGATGTATATAGATGCATTTTAAGTGTAGATTTATTCATTTTGTTCTGTATGTAGTGGAATCTCTACAAAGACTTATATCTACTAGTAATAGCTAACCCCCACTACTAGGAATTCTCTATCCTCTCCTTGAGCCACATCATCAAAATTGATGTAGCCGTTAGATGAAGTAAATCAGTCCATAATAGCCGTCTGATCTTGACGTTGAGAGGCTCCGCACTAAGCCACATGCAAGCATGCAGAAATACCATGCCACATGCATGTGAGTGGGTTTTAAATCACATCAACATGTTTTCATGCAAGCATGCACCGGTAGCATGCATGTAAGTGAGCTTTTAAGTCCCATTAACATGTCAAAAAGAAAAATATAATCCCATTATGCAGTAGGAGTTCAGGAGTTGGCTGATCTTTTTTCCTTACGTGGGATGATCTAAATGATGATGGGAGTTTATTTAGTTTGGCTACCACATTTGTCATGCGGTTATAGAGTTTTTTTTTGTTCTATGAAATCGATAATTTTGCGCAGAGAGATATACCGCTGTTCCGCGCCAATGCGCGGGGACTCATCTAGTAATATTTAGGAACGGAGGGAGTACTATGTAAAGAGTTAGGTGTCGCACGGTGATAGTAGTGTGAGGTGGGCCATGTAATCACTGAGCCTGCGTGTTTTCACTGCTCTTGCACGCCTCCGCTGTAAGAATGGAGAAAATTGTAATCTACTAGTAGTAGTATACCTCCTTTCGCCGAAAGCGTGGGACATCCAGCAGTCCTACCACCTCAGTAATAAAGACCAATGAGCCGTCAAATCACATAGACCCAACAGTAAGTTGGACGGACAAAGCAACCATCACTCTTGCGCCAGTGAGAGGTCGTGTCCGCTCTGCCCGGGCATGAATGCGGCACCGATTCTTTGGAGCAGTGCTGACCGTTTCGGGCGGGAAGCTTGCGCGGGCGATGGAGGGGCTTTGGGTGGGCCAGGCTGGTCAGGAGTGGGCGTGGCAGCTGTCCACATGTCCCTACCGGACACGTCCGAAAACGAGAGGATGCACCGACTCTCGCGGCTAAAATCATACACTACACAACATCTCTCTATAGGAGTAGGTCGATCTGTCTCTCTCTCTAACACACACACATGGTGTTAAACACACACACACACACGCACGCACACGCACGCACCTTGGTCCCGTTGCACCTTCTAACGTGACTTATTACACCTAGACAGAGAGAGTAGTAAGTATACAAGATACGGTGGCACACTGACTTAAGTCGAATACAAGTGGCCAAAATTTATGTGCATGTTATAATAAGGATTCACTTAAAATAGTACGTGAGCGAACAGAGGGATCAATTGGACAGTGTTCCCGAGCAGTAGCGAGATGTGTGAGGTAAGATACACCACTGGCGCTTTTAATTTTTCTTATTAATTTGTTTGTTTCACCCTCTGACTGGTGGGACCCAACGTACTATGTGGAGAGAGGTAAGGTGACTAAGGCTGCATTATTTCTGCACCACTGTGGATAGTCTTACCACCAAAACCACATGACACGATTATGATTGAAATCCCAATGACTCCCACACACAAAAAAACACGGCATGCTTGTCACACGAATGCAGGAATGTATACAAGGTTATTTCCCTCTCGTTGAACATAACGGGAGGCTTGTGTAGCTAGCCTGTTCGCTCACTCTCTCGCCCTCTCCCGCTGGAGCCTCAGCGCTTGTAGTTGCTCTCTTCACACTCTCTCGCCCTCTCCAGATCTAAACAAGACTTCATTGGCCTCTCTCTCCCCTCACTGCTGCTCAAAGAGCTGGCAGGATCCGTCTGCCGGGAAGGGGAGGAGGCTTAACCCTGTCGCCGTCGGCGAGGGACTACCGGCGCAGCTGTTCACTTTCCACCCAGCGGCGGCGCGGGAGGGCCTCCGACCCCTTCTTCTTCGCCGCCGCCCCGTCGCCCACCGAACCACGCCCCAAGAACCTTAAGGTATAATTTATTTACTCCACATGCATTGCTCTAGCTGCATGTATACCATGAATCTAGGACGTGGTTGAAAGAGGAAAGGAGTGGGGGAAAGTAGTGGGAAAAGTTGTATATAGCATGAATCTAGGACGTGGTTCAAAGAGGAAATGAAGGGGGAAAGTTGTATAGCATTAATCTAGGACGTGGTTCAAAGAGGAAAGGAATGGGGGAAAGTAGTGGGGAAAGTTGTATCGCATAAATCTAGGACGTGGTTCAAAGAGGAAAGGAAGGGGCAAAAGTACTAGTTCAAAAAGGAAAGGAAGGGACAAGGCTATAGAGTTTGAGCAGGACTAGATTTGCTGCGCTCACATAGGGAAAGGCGTCTAAAGATAACAAAACTGGGACCAACACAAATATGCTCCTTGGTTGCTTGTTCTTTGTTACAACAGACTGTGCGTGACCACAGTACATCGGTAGATGCACATGGTGCTGGTGCGTCCACTGTCCCGTGCAACTCATTAGCTGTTGTTAATCTAAGGCCCTGTTTGGTTAAAAACTCCCTAGTCCCTACCTGCTGGGTTCCAGGGACTAAACATGGACTAGAGGTTATTAAATGACATGCTAAAAGACCATGTTACCCCTAGTAATGAACTAATAGAGACAAGGTGCGATGCATGGCAGGGGCAACTGTTGGAAAAAGTCCCAAAAAGACTCCCTCGGGGTCTTCTTTCTTTAGTCCCAAATGCCCACTTTTAGTCCCTAAAAGTCCCTCCTCTTTGGTTTAGATGGGACTGACACGGGGTTTTTTTAGTCCCTACACCAAAATGTCCCTGTAAACAAACACCCTCTAATAATGCCGCTGGAAAATTGATGCAATGCCACAGTTAAAAGCAAATTACATGTTTAACAAATTTTATTGTTAATATAATCTCTATGTTAATATTAATCAATGCCACCGTTTGAGAAATGCTACTGTCTTGCTTTCTTTCCCATTTAGATAAGGTAGATACTTCTTTTTGTTGGCTTCTGTGTCATCCACCGTTATTGACCACTAATTGTTTCCTTTGCACCTCTGTGTAAACAGGGTTATCTACTTCACCTTGTTGCCATTGTGACCTTTTGTTGCACTGCACAAAACACTTTTGTTTTAAGAGTGTTTTGTGTAGTTCAACCAAAATGTCACACCGACAACGTTGCTTGATTGCTTGATCTTAGTGGAACTGCACAAGAGGAGATCTTACTTCCTATCCGTTAAGGCGAATTTGGTTCAGATCTTCTTCTTGTGAGTTGTTTGAATTCCGCATCATGAGAGGTCAATACTGGCCTTCTTTCACATGATTCTGCAGTGTGCATTCATATGTTGTGCTACTTGTACGATAATGTTGCTTGATTTTAGTGAACTGCACAAATGGAGACAGGACTTCCAATCTGTATGTGCACCGTAGTATCCCATTGAGGTAAGATAAGGATATTTCACAACTGCTGGCCTGTATTTTGCCACTTTCATCAGAAAATTAAGTTTAGTACTATACTTGTGCTCCCTAATTGACATGCCAAATCTTACATTGAAGGCGAAGCTTGTTTGTTATTGAACCAAGTGATGAAGGGGAAGAACAAGGGGAAGAAAAACAAAAATCAACTCCCGGTGCTATCATGAAAAAGTGGTATTGTCCTTGAGAAATGCTTCATCTGTGTTGTTTTAAATATTTCCTTTCCTTTTTTCGAGCAAACAGTGATGCTAGCATTTAGTAGTCCTCTTGTCTTTGCACAACAGGTTCATCTTCCTCTGAAGAAGAATATGGAGTACGTGAAGTGACTAGTTCCGGTTATGCCAGGATGAAGAAGCCCTATCTATCTTATCATCAGAAGGAGCAGTTGAAGGATGGTTACATTACTCCCCACAAGACCAAACTAACTTCAGCTCAGAAGGACTGACAAAATCTCCATTTTTTTGCTGTGATGCGCGAGTACAATGTTGTTCTAGGATTCTTTCTGGCGAGTTCCATTTTTCTAAAAGTGTGCTCTACACGGACCATGTATGTGCCTGTTGAAACTATCAATTCATAGTACAGTTTGCTCTATACTAATCACTTATTTATATTTGTGCAAACAGGGGTGCCCAGCTTGATTTCAATGGGAACTGCAGAAAATGTTCATGAATACATCGAATCATTCATTTCCACCACAAGAAAGGAGGTGCCGATAAGTTCAAGGCGTTGCAACATATAAGGGCGAAATCATACAAGCTACGTGCGAATTTGGTTGATTTTGGTGGAACTGCACAAAAAGAACAGCCGGTTTATTTAGCACGAGGTGCCATGTCAATGTTCAAACTGATGGTAAACCCTGCCCATTCCACAATCGTAGGCATTTGATATTTTGGAATGGGAGAACCTTGTCAAATTTTGCTCATTGATTTTAGCAAGACATGCGTTTGATATTTTTGAATGGGACGCCCTTGCTGTCAGCAGCGTTGATCAATCTTTTCTTTATTCTTTAGTTGTGAAGTAAATATTGCCTCTGACATGTGAGTCGCTGAGATGCATAATCATCGATTGTTTTGAATGTTCTCTATGAATTGCCAGGCCTGTGTGTTTGATTGCAATGTACAGAAACACTAAAAACCTGCTCAAACTCTTTGTACTCCTTCTGTTCCTTTTTACTTCGCACATTGTGAAAGTGCATACTTTTTTGTATAAGATTGGTCAAAGTAGAGATACTTTGACTGCAGACAAAACTTGTATGCAGACTAGAAAGGACCGGAGGGAGTACATGTGAAACTGCTGCAAACGAGGTGATCACCCTGGGAATAATGCTAGTACATATTGTTTTGCATGTTCATCCAATGCCAGTGATACAAGAATTTGAACTAATCGAAATAAAGTCATTCATACACGATCGGATTTCATATGAACATGCCAGATTTCATTACATTTCATACATTCTTCAACTAAAAAGGGGTGCGCTGGAGGTATAATTAATTAACCAAAGCTACCCACCTGTGTCCCGCTGAGCCGAACAGAAGCTTCAGTGACTTAACTGCAGGTACAGTTGCGTAACTGACATGTGGCCTGTTGGGCCCATGTGTCAGTCAGCCAACTGCACCAACAGTTAAGTAGAAGCAACGTTATTCTCCAGCAGAACTCCCCGACTCCACGTCGCCGCCAAGAAGCTAACCGACCATCAATGGTCAACCCGCCTAGCTTGGCTTCAATAGGAGGGTAGCAGCGGTGGCCTTACTTGGACCCGAGCGGCGGCGACCTACCGTGTTCTACTCTTCCTCGTTTTCTGTGTGGCACGGCCTCGTTGGCAGCGGGGCGGGGCCTCGGCGGAGCCGGCGATCTCCTCTGTCTCGTTGCCGGCGGGCGGCGCCTCAGCGGAGCGGTGGAAATCCTCCCCCGCGTTGCCGGCAGGGTGGGGCCTCGGCTGAGCCGGCGATGTCCTCTGCCTCGTTGTTGGCGGGGCGGGGCCTCGATGGAGCCGGCGGTGTCCTCTGCCTCGTTGTTGGTGCCGCGGGGCCTCGTCGACGCCAGCGGAGCGGGGACTCGTCGGAGCCGACATTGTCCTCTGCCTCGTCCTCGGTCTCGCCAAACAGCGCCTCGACCACTTCATCGCCCTCTTTGCTAGCCTCTTTGTAGGCGGCCGCAGCCTCCGCCACCCGCATGAGCTCCCGCCAGCGCTCGAGGTGGCCCTTGCGGGCGGAGCGGTACGAGTCGAGCAGCGCCTCCTGCTCCGCCCGCTCCACAGCGATCTGCTCCTCCGCCTGCAGATGCTCCTGGAGGAGATGGTGGTTGTAGGCGGCGTCGGCCTGCGCCTCCCGGAACTGCTCCTGACGCATCCGCCTCACACTGTCCATATATTGGGCACAGGCCTCGCCAATGGTCACGGTGCAATGCACCGGCGAGGATGGCGCGGAGGAGGGGGTTGGCGCCGGATCATCGACTACCATGTTCTCCATTGGGACGTCGTCATCCTCCGGCTGCCTGCCGGCCAGCCGGTCGGCAGCAATGGCTGCCATCTCCTTGTGGTCCGTCGTCCGCCCGTCCCGAAGAGCGCCGGAGCGCGAGGAAGCCATGGTGGGCAGTAGTGGTGTGGACAGGAGAAAGGGAACGAATGCGGATGACTGCGGCTATGGCCGGTGCAGCAGTTTATATAGCAATGGTGGGCGGGCGGAGGGACGAACGTGTGGTGCCGGAGTAGCCACCTCGACAACCGCGTATCATTAATGTGGGCGGTAGATGGACGGACGAACGGCACTTGTGTCGTTTGAAGGCGGAGCAATCGCCTGTACCGGGAAGCGGGGCGGGCGGCGCTGACTGTTTCGGGCGAAAAGCACGCGCGGGCGAGGAGATGACTTTACTTGGAGAGGATGACAATGGGGACCCACCAGGTCCATAGCCTACGTACACAAGTGCCTCCTTATTATATATATATATGTATAAAACTATACTCCCTCCGTCTAGGTGAATAAGTCGTATTAGAAGGTGCATCACGACCTAGGTGCAAGCAGATTGGTGGAAAAGAAGAATATTTCTCTCTTCTAAACACAACATTTAATCACAGCAGTTAAGAGGATGCCTTATTAGCTACCCATGTAGGCCATCGTAATTCATAGCATGCAAAGCGCTTTTATTTCTTGCCTAATAACCGCATGGACGTGCTGCATGCATTGGTCCTTGCCTGAGCAAAAAAAGGGAGGAAAGGGGTTTCCACGTGAGACAATGAGGCAGAGGTGGAAGCGCTCGCTGGAGTTATTTATTTTGCTTCCCCTTGGTTTCCTGACATCACGGTCCCACACCATTGTCAACCTATGTAGTACTAGTCAATAAACGAGAGAATTGCACAAGAAGCGGCCGACAGCTGGGACCAAGCAGCTCGAGCAGTATTTGTGTTTTTGAGGTGTGAGCACTGCAGAGTTTTTCGATGTTTAGCCCAGATATTAATTTTTCTCCTCCGAACAACAACGAAAACATCGCTGCAGGTATTAACTGGGCGGGCTGTGGCCCGTCTAGCCCAGGCCAGATATCCAGCCCAGATATTAATTTTTTTCAAGCTGAAAATGGCTAGCCCAGCTATACTTTTTTTAGGAATACCTAGGCAAGGTCAAGTTGTTATTCTCTGCCCCGATGGGCTGCAAATCTTTCCTAGGAGGGATGCATTAGGCTTAACAAGAAAATGGGCTTTAAGAAATAATAAATGGGATGTAATTATAAAAACTGGGCAGTAACTATAAAAAATGCACCAAACACGTGATTACTTTATAAAATATTATTTTTGGATATTGAAAATTTTAATTTCATTAATTGTTGCGAGCGCAATATTTCGTTGGATTTTTACGTAATATAAATTTATATTGACATTGTATTTAATATGACTAGAAATTTCGGGATAAAAATATTTCGGATCCATCAAAATGTGGGAAATTTTATTGAATTCTGTTTTGAACGGTTGGTTGAAATGGGCTGTACTTTTAATAAACTGTAAATGGGCTGTAGTAAATTCCATTAGAATTCAAAAATAGGCTACACATTCTTACAAATCTCAAATGGGCTATAAGTTCTCTGCCACACACTTCTGGCCTTACTAAGTTGACGCGTCCCCTAAAAAAACAGAGTTGACGCGTATGCAAGGCTTTGTCAACTTATAGTCAACACACGGTTCTAGCAGCAGTGGCCGTTGGATGTCCATCCAACGGATGCCGTGCTTCTTCTTCAATCTCGGATATTCTAGCTTCACCCGCCCAAAAAATAATTCCTCCCCCTGACATCTGGGGCGCACCGTTTTGGAAGCTGACGTGTGGGCCTACTAAGTTGACTTACCAAGGGCTTTGTCAACTTAGTCAATATAAACGATTCTAGCTGCAGTGACCGTACGATGTCCATCTAACGACCGTAGTGCTTCTTCAACCTCTGGTCTTCTTGCTCCAGCCGCCCAAAGCAGCGCTGGTCGTGCCGCCTGCTCCTGCCTCCCGTGGCCGGCTGTGCTGCCGTGGAGGCCTCACCGCCCCTACTATTCCCACCGCTGGCCAGGCCCTGCGGCGACGGCAGCCTCACACCGCAGCCGAACGAGTGAACCCTCATACTCCTCTCCGCGTGGGCATCCACTGCCGCGTCTTCACCGGCTCCGCGTTGTCCCCTTCCTAGGCCTCACCGTCGTCCACCGCCCTGGTGCTCTCGGCGCGGCGTGGTCAACATGGAAGGAACAACTTCCATCGGACGTGGACTGTACATGGAGAGGCTGACAGCTGGGTCCACGGCGGCAGCAAGGAAGTGCCTCCTTATTACACGGAAAATAATGATTCCTCCACCTGACAGCAGGGACCCACCGGACGGGCCACCAGTATTTTGCGAAAAAAATCATTTCCGCCTGACAGCTGGGACCCACCGGACGGGCCACCGTATTTCGCGAAAAAACATTCCCCCCGCTGTCAGCTCGGACCCACCGGAAGTGCCTCCTTATTACGCACAAAAAATGAATACTCCCCCGGCTAGCTGGGACCCACCTTGCTGGGAGGCTGACTTGTGGGCCTACTAAGTTGACGGGGACGAAGGGCTTTGTCAACTTAGTCAATATGAATGATTCTAGCTCCAGTGACCGTACGATGTCCATCCAACGGCCGTAGTGCTTCTTCAACCTCTGGTCTTCTTGCTCCAGCCGCCCAAAGCAGCGCCGGTCGTGCCGCATGCTCCTGCCTCCCGTGGCCGGCTGTGCTGCCAAAGAGGCCTCACCGCCCCTACTATTCCCACCGCTGGCTAGTCCCTCCGACGACGGCAGCCTCACACCGTAGCCGAACCAGTGAACCCTTGTAGTCCTCTCCGCGTGGGCTTCCACTGCCGCGTCATTCCCTTCCTAGGCCTCGCCGTCGTCCACCGCTATGGTGCTCTTCGCGCGGCGTGGTCAACGTGGTCAAGGAACGACTTTCATCGGAAGAGTACTATACGTGGAGAGGCTGACAGCTGGGTCCACGGCCACAACACATTTTTTTTTGTGATTTGCCAAGTAAGTCGCTTTGTCAGGCCTGTTGGGCTACAAATCTTTCAAGACGAGGAGAGCTTTCATTCGGCTGGCCGAGAAAATGGCCCATCAGTAATGAAAAATGGGCTGTACATTTTTAAAACACATCAAACCGGCAATTAGTTTCAAATATCTTTTTTTTTCATTTCAAGATTTTAAATTACATTAATTTTTATTTGTGGAGAATTTGTTGGATTTTATATCGATATACATTTATTTTTAAAATCAGTTTGAATGTGAGTCGAAATTTCGGGATTAAAAACAGTTTGGACCGCACCGAAATATGCAAAATTTCGTATAATTTTTTAACCGTTGCCACAATATGGGCTGTAATGCTAACAAAAAGAATATGGGCTCCAAAAAAACCTTAATAATTAGCAAATGGGCTGTAAATTATTAGAAATAATGGCAGATGGGCTGTATGTTGTTTTCCACAGATTTGAGGCTTTCCTAAAAAAAGGTTGACGCACAAGCACTGACTGTTGGATGTTGTAGGATCGAAAGTATGTCTAGAGGGGGGGGGGTGATTAGACTACTTGACCAAATAAAAATCTAGCCATTTCCCAATTTTAGTTCTTGGCAGATTTTAGCTATCTTAGGACAAGTCAAGCAATCTCCACTTAATTCAAGCAAGCATGCAAAAGAGTATATGAGCAGCGGAAAGTAAAGCATGCAACTTGCAAGAATGTAAAGGGAAGGGTTTGGAGGATTCAAACACAATTGGAGACACGGATGTTTTTGTCGTGGTTCCGATAGGTGGTGCTATCGTACATCCACGTTGATGGAGACTTCAACCCATGGAGGGTAACGGTTGCGCGAGTCCACGGAGGGCTCCACCCACGAAGGGTCCACGAAGAAGCAACCTTGTCTATTCCATCATGGCCGTCGCCCACGAAGGACTTGCCTCACTAGCGGTAGATCTTCACGAAGTAGGCGATCTCCTTGCCCTTACAAACTCCTTGGTTCAACTCCACAATCTTGTCGGAGGCTCCCAAGTGACACCTAGCCAATGTAGGAGACACCACTCTCCAAGAAGTAACAAATGGTGTGTTGATGATGCTTGCTCTTGTGCTTCAAATCATAGTCTCCCCAACACTCAACTCTCTCTCATAGGATTTGGATTTGGTGGAAAGAAGATTTGAGTGGAAAGCAACTTGGGTAAGGCTAGAGATCAAGATTCATATGGTAGGAATGGAATATCTTGACCTCAACACAAGTGTAGGTGGTTCTCTCTTAGAAAATGTGTATTGGAAGTGTAGGTATGTTCTGATGGCTCTCTCCACGAATGAAGAGTGGGTGGAGGGGTATATATAGCCTCCACACAAAATCTAACCGTCACACACAATTTGCCAAACTCGGTGGGACCGAATGGTTAAACTCGGTTGGACCGATTCAGCATACCTAGTGACCGTTAGGATTTTCGGTGGGACTGAGATGCAACTTGGTAGGACCGATATGGTTAGGGTTAGGGCATAACGTAATCTCAGTGTGACCGATTACACAAACTCGGTGGGACCAATTTTGGTAATAAGCTAACCAGAGAGTTGGTCAGGTAAACTCGATGGGACCGATTCGCTCATCTCGGTGAGACCGAAATGTTACAAAAGGGAAACAGAGAGTTTACATTGCAATCTCGGTGGGACCGATCACTCATCTCGGTAAGACCGAAACGTTACGAAGGGAAACAGAGAGATTACAATCCCATCTCAGTGAGACTGAGATCCCTATTGGTGAAACCGAATTGCTAGGGTTTGTGGCAGTGGCTATGACATTTGAAACTCGGTGGCGCCGGATAGAAAGAATCGGTGGGGCCGAGTTTGACTTTTGGTTTAGGTCATATGTGGATGTGGGAAGGTAGTTGAGGGTTTTAGAGCATATCACTAAGCACTTTGAGCAAGCAAGCCATTAAGCAACACCTCATCCCTCCTTGATAGTATTGGCTTTTCCTATAGACTCAATGTGATCTTGGATCACTAAAATATAAAATGTAGAGTCTTGATCTTGAAGCTTGAGCCAAACTTTTTGTCCTTAGAATTTTGAGGGATCCACTTTCCTCATCCATGCCATGCCATTCATTGAGCTTTTCCTGAAATATTAATCTTGGAATAATGTTAGCTCAATGAGCTATATGTTGTTAGGAATTACCAAAACCACCTGGGGATAATTGCACTTTCAGATGTCCATCCAACGGTCGTCGTGCTTCTTCAATCTTTGCTCTTCCTGCTCCAGCCGCTCAAACAAGGGCCGGCGGGACTGCCTGCTCCCTCCTCCTCACGGCCAGCTGTGCTGCCGTGCAGGCCTCACCGCCCGACCGTACTCCCATTGCTGGCCTAGCCATCCCTCTACTCACCCACACCTGCTGTTATTCTCCGGCGACGGCAGACGAACAGTAAACCCTCGTACAATCGTACTCCCCTCCGCGTGGGAAACAACTGCCGAGTCTTCCCTGCCTCCGTGTCGTCCCCTTCCTAGGCCTCGCCGTCGTCCACCGCCCTGGTGCTCTCGGCGCGGCGTGGTCAACATGGTCAAGGAACGACTTCCATCGGATGTGGACTGTACGTGGAGAGGCTGACAGCTGGGTCCACGGCCGCAGCAAGGAAGTGCCTCCTTATTACACGGAAAATAATGATTCCTCCACCTGACAGCTGGGACCCACCGGACGGGCCACTGTATTTCACGAAAAAAACGTTTCCCCCTGACTGCTGGGACCCACCAGCTACATCTTCGCACGCAAGGAAGTGCGTCCGGGCAAAAAAAAAAACGATTCGCCCCCTGACTGCTGGGACGCACCAGCTATATCTTCGCAGGCAAGGAAGTGCCTGACAGTCGGGACCCACCTGGTCGAAGCGTACGTAGAGTTGTCATTCTGGTCGCAAACGTGTACGTACATACTGGTCGATGTAGAGGCGCGCACGTGTCGTAGTAGAGGCGTGCACGTAGCATGTACACGTACGTACAGCGGCCAGGGTGCAAGAAAGAAAATACGGCCACGTATGTGTACATACGGGCGGGGTCTCGAACGCCTACTCGCGCATACGTACGGCCAGGTCTCGTGTACATTGCTGGGTCGGAACAGAGAAATAGCGTCGTCGTCGTGTTCATGGGGAGGCAACGGAATGCGTCGTGTTCATCGGGAGGGCTTGGACGGAACAGGCGATGGAAATGAGGCCTGGCGTACCGCAGAACGGAGGAAACGGCCTTGTGTTCGACCGGCCATGTTCGAAACGGCATCCTGTTCATCGGTAGGGGTCTGGCGTACCGCAAAACGGAGGAAACGGACCTCCTACGGTCGAAACGGGGGTCCTGTTGATCGGGAGGGGTGTGGCGTACCGCAAAATGGACGAAACAGACTTGTGTTGGAGCGCTACGGTCGAAACGGGGGTCCTGTTCATCGGGAGGGGTGTGGTGTACCGCAAAACAGGACTCCACGGGATACCGTTCATCTCCACCGTTGACCCCCTCCAGCCTCCACGAGCTACTATTCATCCACCGTCGACCTCCTCCAGCCTCCACCTGCGACTGTTCATCCACGGGCGCCTGTTCATCCAGCCTCCACCGCGTGCTACTCCACCGGCTACTGTTCAACCAGCCCTCTCCACGGGCTCCTGTTCAACCACCCCTCCACGGGCTACTGTTCATCCTGCCCTCCACCGTCTACTGTTCATCATGTCCCTCCACGGGGTGGTCCTGTTCATCCAGCCCTCCACGGGGTCCTGTTCATCCAGCCCCAACCGGCTCGATCGATCGGGGTCCTGTTCATCCAGAGGCAACACTAAGGGGTCCTGTTCATCCACCCCCACCGGGAACTGTTCATCCAAACCCCCCCGCAACGCTCACTGTTCATCCAGAGGCAGCATCGATCGGCTTCAGTTTGCAGCAGTAGCGAAGGAATCGCTCGATCGGGTTCAGTAACACGTAGCTTGCAGTGCAATCGCTCGGGTTCAGTTAGAGCCCAACGCCTCGCTCGGGTTCAGTTAGAGCCAACGCCTCGCACACACGCGCGTACATGTACGAGAGAAACGCGCATCGCTTGGCCCCCGACCTCCCACCATAACCAGGAACTCCCCGAAATTTTCCTCCCCCTCGCTTCTACCACGGTTTTTTCCGTCATGGACGGCCCAAAGAATGTCATGCAGCTGCGTCTCCGGCCCGCCCAGGGCGAAAAGCCCATTTTCTGTCATGATTTTTTGTCATAGAAGTAGGAGCCCACCACATCTATGATGATACCGGGTTTTGTCACAATTATCGTCATAGAAGTGTCATATGTATGACAGAAAAAAATTTCGTTCGGCCCAAAATGTCACGGATGTGTCTTTTTTTTGTAGTGATCCTATGCATCTGGTTCATCATGATCACAATTATATATATATATAATTTTTGGCCTCGCGAAGGAGAAAGCATCGCTCAAGCTTGGGGGAGGCTTAAGTCAATGTTATATTCATGCCCCAATCATGAGCTCTCAAGAGAAATGATTATTCAAAATTTTTATGCCCGGCTTTCTCTCAGTAATCGCTCCATGCTCGATACTTCTTGTACTGGTTCTTTTATGATGAAGACTATTGAATTCAAATGGGATTTATTGGAGAGAATTAAACGCAACTCTAAAGATTGGCATCTCGACGAAGGTAAGGAGTCAAGTATAACACCTAAGTTTGATTGTGTTAAATCTTTTATGGATACCGATGCTTTCCGTGAATTTAGCACTAAATATGGGCTTGACTCTGAGATAGTATCTTCCTTTTGTGAATCCTTTGCTACTCATGTTGATCTCCCTAAGGAGAATTGGTTGAAATATAGTCCTCCCATTGAAGTAAAAGTAGTTGCACCTATTAAAGTTGAAGAAAAGACTATCACTTATAATGATCCTGTTGTTCCTACTGCTTATGTTGAGAAACCACCTTTCCCTGTTAGAATAAAGGATCATGCTAAAGCTTCAACTGTGGCTCGTAAGAGTAATACTAGAATACCTACTCCCTCTGAGCAAATTAAAGTTGATCCTAGTGTTGCTATGATTAAAGATCTCTTGGTCGATAATATTGATGGTCATGTTATTTACTTCTGTGATGAATCTGCTAGAATTGCTAGACCTGATACTAAAAATAAACATAGACCTGTTGTAGGCATGCCTATTATTTCTGTTAAAATGGGAGATCATTGCTATCATGGCTTATGTGATATGGGTGCTAGTGCAAGTGCAATACCCCATTCCCTATATAAAGAAATTATACATGACATTGCACCTGCTGAGATAGAGGAAATTGATGTTACAATTAGGCTGTGTTTGGTTGAGCTGTAGATTCTGTAAAAGCTGCTGTGAGCTGTGAGCTGTGAAAAAGCTATTGTGAACTTTTTGCTGTGGAAAAGCTGGAAGTTGTTTGGCTCAAACAGCTGTGAAACTGTAGATTTCACTGTGAATTGTCTGTAATGACCTTGGACAATGGTTCAATATTTTTATGTGCAAGTAGACCGCAAAATAGTGATATGTACATTGGTAGCAATAGAACGACCGTTTTGCAAAGAAAAATTATGACAAGCATCGGCTATCCTACTATGAATAGTATCCATGGTATCTTTGTTCTCCTCCTCTTCAACATGATCTGCTTGTGTTGGTGCTACTTCCCGTCGTAGAACATAATCATCCAATGTACAACAAAATGCAGCAAGTATTCATCAATAAATAGCCAGTGTGCTGGACATACAACAATGTGCAGCAATACTATCAAAATCTCTTCCACTTCACATCAATATACAAAAAATATGACAAGCAATATGCTTCATCACCACCAAATTTCATCCACTTTAAATCATCAATTGACAACAATATGACAGAGCAAAAAAATCCATCCTCTTTCTACTTGTACAGGAGGCGGGAGGGGAATGGGGAGTGGGAGGAGAGGGGAGCAGCTACTTTGGAGAATGGAGGGAGGAGGTCACAGCGGGGCAGCGGGAGGCATCACCGGCGGTGGAGGGCGGCGGCCCTTGCTGGTTGGAGGAGGTCCGGCAAGCAGTGGAGGAGGGAGGAGGTCGCGACGGGGAGGCAGATGGAGGAGGTCCGGCGAGCAGTGGAGGAGGGAGGAGGTCGCGGTGGGGAGGCGAACGCGGGAGGCGGCGCCAGTGGGTTGGCATGCGGCGGTGGAGGGGCCGCGGCGGCGCTGGCGGCGGCTAGGAACCCTAGCTGCCGCTCGGGTGGATGGGGATCGAGCATGAGGTTTATGGATAGCCCTTCTCTCGTGCGGGCTGCCCTTGGTCGAATCGCTTTCCACTTACCAGTGGCAAAGGTGGGAAAATACCATCAAACTCTCAGGGGACAGCTAAAAATGCATTGCTAAAGTTGGGGGTTCACCTGCTTCGAAAAATACACTGCGAGGAAGCTGTAACTTCTCCAGATTCTGCTTCTCTTTTTCCCCCTTTGGTTATCTTATAGCTTCCAAAAGCCAGAAGTTGGCTTCAAAAGCTCAACCAAACACAGCCTTAAGCTTGCCAATAGAGATACAATTTCATCAGTTGGGATTGTTAGAGATGTTGAAGTCTTGTGTGGGAAAGTTAAATACCCTGCTGATTTTCTTGTTCTTGGTTCCCCACATGATAACTTTTGTCCCATTATATTTGGTAGACCCTTCTTGAATACTGTTAATGCTAAGATAGACTGCAATAAAGATATTGTTTCTGTTGGTTTAGGGGATATGTCTCATGAATTTAATTTTGCTAAATTTTGTAGACAACCCCATGATAAAGAATTGCCTAGTAAAGATGAAATTATTGGTCTTGCTTCTATTGTCGTGCCTCCTAGTGATCCTTTAGAACAATATTTGCTAGACCATGAAAATGATATGTTTATGAATGAAAGAAGGGAAATAGATGAAGTATTCTTTAAACAGGGACCTATTTTGAAACACAACTTACCTATTGAAATCTTACGAGGTCCTCCTCCACCCAAGGGTGATCCCATGTTTGAGCTTAAACCTTTACCAGATACTCTTAAATATGCTTATCTTGATGAGAAGGAGATATATCCTCTTATTATTAGTGCTAACCTTTCAGAGCATGAAGAAAAGAGAATATTGAAAACTCTGAAGAAGCACCGTGCTGCTATTGGATATACTCTTGATGATCTTAAGGGCATTAGTCCCACTATATGCCAGCATAAAAAAATAGAGAAGGATGCTAAACTGGTTGTTGATCACCAACGACGGTTAAATCCTAAGATGAAAGAACTGGTAAGAAAAGAAATGCTAAAGCTTCTAGAGGTAGGTATAATTTATCCTGTTGCTGATAGTCAGTGGGTAAGTCCTGTCCATTGTGTCCCTAAGAAGGGAGGTATTGTTGGGGAACGTAGTAATTTCAAAATTTTCCTACGCACACGCAAGATCATGGTGATGCATAGCAACAAGAGGGGAGAGTGTAATCTACGTACCCTCGTAGACCGTAAGCGGAAGCGTTATGACAACATGGTTGATGTAGTCGTACGTCTTCACGATCGACCGATCCTTAGTACCGAACATACGACACCTCCGCGTTCAGCATGCGTTCATCTCGGTGACATCCCGCGAACTCACGATCCAGTAGAGCTTCTGGGAAGAGCTTCGTCAGCACAACGGCGTGGTGACAGTGTTGATGAAGCCACCAATGCAGGTCTTCGCCTAAGTACCGCTACGATATGACTGAGGTGGATTATGGTGGAGGGGGGCACCGCACACGGCTAAAAGATCAATGATCAATTGTTGTGTCTCTGAGGTGCCCCCGTATATAAAGGAGCTAGGAGGAGAGGCGGCCGGCCAAGGAGGAGGGTGCGCCAAGGGGGGAGTCCTACTCCCACCAGGAGTAGGACTCCTTCTTTCCTAGTAGGAGTAGGAGAAGGGGAAAGGGAAGGTGTTGGGAATATAGCTTCCAGGTAAGACCTGCCCAGGAGGCGCCGGGTCAACCCCAATGGCTAGTAGAAGGCCTAAGCCCAGAGGCGGCTTAAGGCCCAATATTGTAAAGAAAGACTTGTAAAGAAAGGCATATAAAAGAAGTCACCAAGCCGGGCATGTTTTATGAGCCGGCCAGGACTCTGTAGGCCGCCAGGCGTCAACCCATGTATATGAAGGAAATATGCCCTAGAGGCAATAATAAAGTTATTATTTATTTCCTTATATCATGATAAATGTTTATTATTCATGCTAGAATTGTATTAACCGGAAACATAATACATGTGTGAATACATAGACAAACAGAGTGTCACTAGTATGCCTCTACTTGACTAGCTCGTTGATCAAAGATGGTTATGTTTCCTAACCATAGACATGAGTTGTCATTTGATTAATGGGATCACATCATTAGGAGATTGATGTGATTGACATGACCCATTTCGTTAGCTTAGCACATGATCGTTTAGTATGTTGCTATTGCTTTCTTCATGACTTATACATGTTCCTATGACTATGAGATTATGCAACTCCCGTTTACCGGAGGAACACTTTGTGTGCTACCAAACGTCACAACGTAACTGGGTGATTATAAAGGTGATCTACAGGTGTTTCTGAAGGTACTTGTTGGGTTGGCGTATTTCGAGATTAGGATTTGTCACTCCGATTGTCGGAGAGGTATCTCTGGGCCCTCTCGGTAATGCACATTACTTAAGCCTTGCAAGCATTGCAACTAATGAGTTAGTTGTGGGATGACGTATTATGGAACGAGTAAAGAGACTTGCCGGTAACGAGATTGAACTAGGTATTGAGATACCGATGATCGAATCTCGGGCAAGTAACATACCAATGACAAAGGGAACAACGTATGTTGTTATGCGGTTTGACCACTAAAGATCTTCATAGAATATGTAGGAGCCAATATGAGCATCCAGGTTCCGCTATTGGTTATTGACCGGAGACGTGTCTCGGTCATGTCTACATAGTTCTCGAACCCGTAGGGTCCGCACGCTTAATGTTATGATGACAGTTTTATTATGAGTTTATATGTTTTGATGTACCGAAGGTTGTCCGGAGTCCCGGATGTGATCACGGACATGACGAGAAGTCTTGAAATGGTCGAGACATGGAGATTGATATATTGGAAGCCTATGTTTGGATATCGGAAGTGTTCCGGGTGAAATCGGGATTTTCCGGACTACCGGGAGGTTATCGGAACCCCCCGGGAGCTTAATGGGCCTACATGGGCCTTAGTGGAAAAGGAGGGCAGCAAGAGGAGTATGGGGCGCACCCCCCTAGGCCCAAACCGAATTGGTTTAGGGCAAGGGGGTCGGCCCCCCTCTTTCCTTCTTCCCCCTCCCAAGTCCTAATCCAAATAGGAAAGGGGGGAGTCCTACTCCCTATGGGAGTAGGACTCCTCCTAGCACGCCTAGCCCTGGCCGGCAGCACCCCCCTTGCTCCTTTATATACAGGGGCAGGGGGCACCCTAGAGACACAACATTAGATCATTGATCTCTTAGCCGTGTGCGGTGCCCCCCTCCACCATAGTCCACCTCGATAATACTGTAGCGGTGCTTAGGCGAAGCCCTGCGTCGGTAGAACATCAACATCATCACCACGCCGTTGCGCTGACGAAACTCTCCCTCAACACTCGACTGGATCGGAGTTCGAGGGACGTCATCGGGCTGAACGTGTTCTTAGGATTTTTTTTTGAAATTACTACGTTCCCCAACAGTGGCATCCGAGCCAGGTTTTATGCGTTGATGTAATATGCACGAGTAGAACACAAGTGAGTTGTGGGCGATATAAGTCATACTGCTTACCAGCATGTCACACTTTGGTTCGGCGTTATTGTTGGATGAAGCGGCTCGGACCGACATTACGCGTACACTTACGCGAGACTGGTTCTACCGACGTGCTTTGCACACATGTGGCTGGCGGGTGTCAGTTTCTCCAACTTTAGTTGAACCGAGTGTGGCTACGCCCGGTCCTTGCGAAGGTTAAAACAGCACCAACTTGACAAACTATCATTGTGGTTTTGATGCGTAGGTAAGAACGGTTCTTGCTAAGCCCGTAGCAACCACGTAAAACTTGCAACAACAAAGTAGAGGATGTCTAACTTGTTTTTGCAGGGCATGTTGTGATGTGATATGGTTAAGACATGATGCTAAATTTTATTGTATGAGATGATCATGTTTTGTAACCGAGTTATCGGCAACTGGCAGGAGCCATATGGTTGTCGCTTTATTGTATGCAATGCAATCGCCCTGTAATGCTTTACTTTATCACTAAGCGGTAGCGATAGTCGTAGAAGCATAAGATTGGCAAAACGACAATGATGCTACGATGGAGATCAAGGTGTCGTGCCGGTGACGATGGTGATCATGGAGGTGCTTCGGAGATGGAGATCACAAGCACAAGATGATGATGGCCATATCATATCACTTATATTGATTGCATGTGATGTTTATCTTTTATGCATCTTATCTTGCTTTGATTAACGGTAGCATTATAAGATGATCCCTCACTAAATTAACAAAGTATAAGTGTTCTCCCTGAGTATGCACCATTGCGAAAGTTCTTCGTGCTGAGACACCACGTGATGATCAGGTGTGATAGGCTCTACGTTCAAATACAACGGGTGCAAAACAATTGCACACGCGGAATACTCAGGTTAAACTTGACGAGCCTAGCATATAACAGGTATGGCCTCGGAACACGGAGACCGAAAGGTCGAGCGTGAATCATATAGTAGATATGATCAACATAGTGATGTTCACCATTGAAACTACTCCATCTCACGTGATGATCGGACATGATTTAGTTGATTTGGATCACGTGATCACTTAGAGGATAAGAGGGATGTCTATCTAAGTGGGAGTTCTTAAGTAATATGATTAATTGAACTTTAATTTATCATGAACTTAGTCCTGGTAGTATTAGCATATCTATCTTGTAGATCAATTGCTTGCGATATTGCTCCCCGTTTAATTTTTATATATATATTCCTAGAGAAAACTATGTTGAAAAATGTTAGTAGCAATGATGCGGATTGGATCCGTGATCTGAGGATTAACCTCATTGCTGCATAGAAGAATTATGTCCTTGATGCACCGCTAGGTGACAGACCTATTGCAGGAGCAGATGCAGACATTATGAACGTTTGGCTAGCTCAATATGATGACTACTTGATAGTTTAGTGCACCATGCTTAACGGCTTAGAATCAGGACTTCAAAGACGTTTTGAACGTCATGGACCATATGAGATGTTCTAGGAGTTGAAGTTAAATATTTCAAGCAAATACCCGAGTTGAGAGATATGAAGTCTCCAACAAGTTCTATAGCTAAAAGATGGAGGAGAATAGCTCAAGTAGTGAGCATATGCTCAGATTGTCTGGGTACTACAATCGCTTGAATCAAGTGGGAGTTAATCTTACAGATAAGATAGTGATTGACAGAGTTCTCTAGTCACCATCACCAAGTTACTAGAACTTCGTGATGAACTATAGTATGCAAGGGATGACGAAAACGATTCCCGAGCTCTTCGTGATGTTGAAGTCGACGAAGGTAGAAATCAAGAAAGAGCATCAAGTGTTGATGATTGACAAGAACACTAGTTTCAAGAAAAGGGCAAAGGGAAAGAAAGGGAACTTCAAGTAGAATGACAAGCAAGTTGTCACTCCCGTGAAGAAGCCCAAAGCTGGACCAAAGCCTGAAACTGAGTGCTTCTACTGCAAAGGAAATGATCACTGGAAGCGGAAATTCCCTGAATATTTGGTGGATAAGAAAGATGGCAAAGTGAACAAAGGGTATATTTGATATACAGGTTATTGATGTGTGCCTTACTAGTGTTTATAGTAGCCCCTAAGTATTTGATACTTGTTCCGTTGCTAAAATTAGCAACTCGAAATAGGAGTTACAGAATGAACAGAGACTAGTTAAGGGTGAAGTGACAATATGTGTTGGAATTGGTTCCAAGATTGATATGATCATCATCGCACACTCCCCATACTTTCGGCATTAGTGTTGAACCTAAATAAGTGTTATTTGGTGTTTACGTTGAGCATAAATATGATTTGGTCATGTTTATTGCAAAACGGTTATTCATTTAAGTTAGAGAACAATTGTTGTTCTTACATGAATAGAACCTTCGATGTTCATACACACCAACAAAAATGGTTTGTTGGATCTCGATCGTAGTGATACACATATTCATAATATTCAAGCCAAAAAGATGCAAAGTTAATGATGATAGTGCAACTTATTTGTGTCACTGCCGTTTAGGTCATATTGGTGTAAAGCGCATGAAGAAAATCCATGCTGATTTGCTTTTGGAATCACTTGATTATGAATCAGTTGATGCTTGCGAACCATGCCTCATGGGCAAGATGACTAAGACTCCATTCTCTGGAACAATGGAGCGAGCAACCGATTTGTTGGAAATCATACATACTGATGTATGTGGTCCGATGAATAACGAAGCTCACGACAGGTATCATTATTTTCTGATCTTTACAGATGATTTGAGCAGATATGAGTATATCTACTTGATGAAAGAAAAGTCTGAAATATTTGAAAAGTTCATATAATTTCAGAGTGAAGTGGAAAATCATCGTAACAAGAAAATAAAGTTTCTACAATCTGATCGTGGAGGAGAATATTTGAGTTATGAGTTTGGCCTTCAGTTAAAACAGTGTGAAATAGATTCACTACTCACGCCACCTGGAACACCACAGTGTAATGGTGTATCCGAACGTCGTAACTGTACTTTATTTGATATGGTGCGATCTATGATGTCTCTTACCGATTTACCACTATCGTTTTGGGGTTATGCATTAGAGACAGCTGCATTCACGTTAAATAGGGCACCATCTAAATCCGTTGAGACGACACAATATGAACTATGGTTTGGCAAGAAACCAAAGTTGTCGTTTCTTAAAGTTTGGAGTTGCGATGCTTATGTGAAAAAGTTTCATCTTGATAAGCTCAAACCCAAGTCGGAGAAGTGCGTCTTCGTAGGATACCCAAAAGTAACTATTGGGTACACCTTCTATCACAGATCCGAAGGCAAGACATTTGTTGCTGAGAATGAATCCTTTCTGGAGAAGGAGTTTCTCTCGAAAGAAGTGAGTGGGAGGAAATTAGAACTTGATGAGGTAACTGTACCTGCTCCCTTATTGGAAAGTAGTTCATCACAGAAATCTGTTCCTGTGACTCCTACACCAATTAGTGAGGAAGCTAATGATGATGATCATGTAACTTCAGATCAAGTTACTACCGAACCTCGTAGGTAAAGCAGAGTGAGATCCACACCAATGTGGTACGGTAATCCTGTTCTAGAGGTCATGTTACTTGACCATGATGAACCTATAAACTATGATGAAGCAATGATGAGCCCAGATTCCGCAAAATGGCTTGAGGCCATGAAATCTGAGATGAGATCCATGTATGAGAACAAAGTATGGACTTTGATTGACTTGCCCATTGATCAGCGAGCCATTGAGATTAAATGGATCTTCAAGAGGAAGACGGACGCTGATAGTAGTGTTACTATCTACAAAGCTAGAATTGTCGCAAAAAGGTTTTTGACAAGTTCAAGGTGTTGACTACGATGAGAGTTTCTCACTCGTATCTATGCTTAAGTCTGTCTGAATCATGTTAGCAATTGCCGCATTTTATGAAATCTGGCAAATGGATAAACAAGACTGCATTCCTTAATGGATTTATTAAAGAAGAGTTGTATATGATGCAACCAGAAGGTTTTGTTAATCCTAAAGGTGCTAACAAAATATGCAAGCTCTAGCGATCCATCTATGGACTGGTGCAAGCATCTCGGAGTTGGAATATATGCTTTGATAAGTTGATCAAAGCATATAGTTTTATACAGACTTGCGGTGAAGCCTGTATTTACAAGAAAGTGAGTGGGAGCACTACAGCATTTCTGATAAGTATATGTGAATGACATATTGTTGATCAGAAATAATGTCGAACTATTCTGCAAAGCATAAAGGAGTGTTTGAAAGGAGTTTTTCAAAGAAAGACCTCGGTGAAGCTGCTTACATATTGAGCATCAAGATCTATAGAGATAGATCAAGACGCTTGATAAGTTTTTTCAATGAGTACATACCTCGACAAGATTTTGAAGTAGTTCAAAATGGAACAGTCAAAGAAGGAGTTCTTGCCTGTGTTACAAGGTGTGAAGTTGAGTAAGACTCAAAACCCGACCACGGCAGAAGATAGAGAGAGAATGAAAGTCATTCCCTATGCCTCAGCCATAGGTTCTATAAAGTATGCCATGCGGTGTACCAGACCTATTGTATATTCTACCCTAAGTTTGACAAGAGAGTACAATAGTGATCTAGGAGTAGATCACTGGACATTGGTCAAAATTATCCTTAGTGGAATAAGGATATGTTTCTCGATTATGGAGGTGACAAAAGATTCGTCGTAAAGGGTTACGTCGATGCAAGTTTTGACACAGATCCAGATGACTCAAAGTCTCAATCTGGATAAATATTAAAAGTGGGAGCAATTAGCTAGAGTAGCTCTGTGCAGAGCATTGTTGACATAGAAATTTGCCAAATACTTACGGATCTGAATGTGGCAGACCCGTTGACTAAACTTCTCTCACAAGCAAAACATGATCACACCTTAGTACTCTTTGGGTATTAATCACATAGCGATGTGATCTAGATTATTGGCTCTAGTAAACCCTTTGGGTATTGGTCACATGTCGATGTGAACTATGGGTGTTAATCACATGATGATGTGAACTATTGGTATTAAATCACATGGCGATGTGAACTAGATTATTGACTCTAGTGCAAGTGGGAGACTGAAGGAAATATGCCCTAGAGGCAATAATAAAGTTATTATTTATTTCCTTATATCATGATAAATGTTTATTATTCATGCTAGAATTGTATTAACCGGAAACATAATACATGTGTGAATACATAGACAAACAGAGTGTCACTAGTATGCCTCTACTTGACTAGCTCGTTAATCGAAGATGGTTATGTTTCCTAATCATGAACAAAAGAGTTGTTATTTGATTAACGGGATCACATCATTAGAAGAATGATGTGATTGACATGACCCATTCCATTAGCTTAGCACCCGATCGTTTAGTATGTTGCTATTGCTTTATTCATGACTTATACATGTTCCTATGACTATGAGATTATGCAACTCCCGTTTGCTAGAGGAACACTTTGTGTGCTACCAAACGTCACAACATAACTGGGTGATTATAAGGGAGTACAATAGTGATCTAAGAGTAGATCATTGGACAGCAGTCAAAATTATCCTTAGTGGAATAAGGAAATATTTCTCAATTATGGAGGTGACAAAAAGGTTCGTCGTAAAAAGTTACGTTGATGCAAGTTTTGACACAGATCTGGATGACTCTAAGTCTCGATCTAGATACATATTGAAAGTGGGAGCAATTAGCTAGAATAGCTCCGTGCAGAGCATTGTAGACATAGAATTCGCAAAATACTTACGGATCTGTATGTGACAGACCCGTTGACTAAAATTATCTCACAAGCAAAACATGATCACACCTCAGTACTCTTTGGGTGTTAATCACATAAACGATGTGAACTAGATTACTGACTCTAGTAAACCCTTTGAGTATAGGTCACATGACAATGTGAACTATGGGTGTTAATCACATGGTGATGTAAACTATTAGTGTTGAATCACATGGCGATGTGAACTAGATTATTGACTCTAGTGCAAGTGGGAGACTGAAGGAAATATGCCCTAGAGGCAATAATAAAGTTATTATTTATTTCCTTATATCATGATAAATGTTTATTATTCATGCTAGAATTGTATTAACCGGAAACATAATACATGTGTGAATACATAGACAAACAGAGTGTCACTAGTATGCCTCTACTTGACTAGCTCGTTGATCAAAGATGGTTATGTTTCCTAACCATAGACATGAGTTGTCATTTGATTAATGGGATCACATCATTAGGAGAATGATATGATTGACATGAACCATTCCGTTAGCTTAGCACACGATCATTTAGTATGTTGTTATTGCTTTCTTCATGACTTATACATGTTCCTATGACTATGAGATTATGCAACTCCCATTTACCGGAGGAACACTTTGTGTGCTACCAAACGTCACAACGTAACTGGGTGATTATAAAGGTGCTCTACAGGTGTTTCTGAAGGTACTTGTTGGGTTGGCGTATTTCGAGATTAGGATTTGTCACTCCGATTGTCGGAGAGGTATCTCTGGGCCCTCTCGGTAATGCACATCACTTAAGCCTTGCAAGCATTGCAACTGATGAGTTAGTTGCGGATGATGTATTATAGAACGAGTAAAGAGACTTGCCGGTAACGAGATTGAACTAGGTATTGAGATACCGACGATCGAATCTCGGGCAAGTAACATACCGATGACAAAGGGAACAACGTATGTTGTTATGCGGTTTGACCGATAAAGATCTTCGTAGAATATGTAGGAGCCAATATGAGCATCCAGGTTCCGGTATTGGTTATTGACTGGAGACGTGTCTCGGTCATGTCTACATAGTTCTCGAACCCGTAGGGTCCGCACGCTTAACCCGGAGAGTTTATATGTTTTGATGTACCGAAGGTTGTTCGGAGTCCCGGATGTGATCACGGACATGACGAGGAGTCTCGAAATGGTCGAGACATGAAGATTGATATATTGGAAGCCTATGTTTGGATATTGGAAGTGTTCCAGGTGAAATCGGGATTTTACCGGACTACCGGGAGGTTTTCGGAACCCCCCGGGAGCTTAATGGGCCTACATGTGCCTTAGTGGAAAGGAGGGCAGCAAGAGGAGTTTGGGGCGTGCCCCTAGGCCCAAACCGAATTGGTTTAGGGCAAGGTGGCCGGCCCCCCTCTTTCCTTCTTCCCCCTCCCAAGTCCTAATCCAAATAGGAAAGGGGGGGGGAGTCCTACTCCCACCGGGAGTAGGACTCCTCCTGACGCGCCTAGCCCTGGCCGGCCGCACCCCCCTTGCTCCTTTATATACAGGGGCAGGGGGGCACCCTAGAGACACAACATTAGATCATTGATCTCTTAGCCGTGTGCGGTGCCCCGCTCCACCATAGTCCACCTCGATAATACTGTAGCGGTGCTTAGGCGAAGCCCTGTGTCGGTAGAACATCAACATTGTCACCACGCCGTCGCGCTGACGAAACTCTCCCTCAACACTCGACTGGATCGGAGTTCGAGGGACGTCATCAGGCTGAACGTGAGCGTAGGAATTTTTTTGAAATTACTACGTTCCCCAACAGTATATAAGGGGACGACCTGGCGGCGGCTTAGGACAAGAAAGAAGAGATCGATAGCCAAGCTAGCGGATTAGCTCCTTGGTCATCGAAACCCCAGCAATTCCAACACAACTAGACGTAGGCTTTTACCTTCATTGTAAGGGGCCGAACTAGTATAAACCCCTCATGTCCTTTGTCCCGATTAACCCCTTTAAGCTTCCTAGTTGCGATGGCCCTACGACTAAGTCCTTTTGCTAGGACATCTGCCGTGACAATTCCACGACAGTTGGCGCCCACCGTGGGGCCAGCGCACGGTGGATTTGAGTTCTTGAAGGGCAACTTCAAAGGGTTCAAGGGATACGATGTGGGCTGGATGACCAAGAGTCATCGCGGCAAGCTCAACATCGACGACGAAGGCTGGGGCCCCGGGGCCGGCTCAATTGAGTATGGATACCGAGTCCCCTTCGGCGGAATCCATGTCTTCATCGGCCGAATCGGCGAGTCAGACCCTGAGCCGGACGTCTACACCAACCTCATCGAGACGGCTCAGCGCGCGAGATCCGCCCGGGCTCAACCTGCCGTGACACATGCCTTCGTGGGTTGCATCAATGGAGGTGAATTCTCTGAAGGATCAGTGGATGGCGGTGAGACGGCCATCTATTCTGATGCTACGTCATCAACAGGCGAGGCAGATTCTCTGTATCAACTGCAATATGGCATGCTTGGGGGCTGTTCCGATGGCAGCAGTATTCCGGACCCCTTTGAGCTGCCGAATCGAACCAGAGTCTTCATGGCTGGCACTCAACCCGGGCAGAACTCCATGGCTGCAGCAGCAATAACCACCGGGTCGGCAGTGGCCGGGTTAGGAGACCCCACGTGCCCCCTGGCTCAGATGCTAATGGACCTCATGGATAAGTTGACGACTCTGTTGACTGTTGTGGTGGAGCCAGCGGATAAGGCTCAGCATGACGCGGAGGTGGCACGGCTACGCGAAGATATGGCATAGGCCAAGGAAAATTTAGCAGCAGAAGAGGTTAGGATGGCCGCGGAGCGGGCGGCTTTGGTTGCTCGTGCTCAACAGCTTCAAGCGGAGACTTTCCGGCTCTCGGTGGATCTGAATGCGTCAAACGAGGTCATGAGGAGAAGGCACTAGAAAACTCAGTCACGCCTGCCTCTGACGTACGATCCTAGGAACCTTTTCCACACACCCGGGGCTGATCCAAGTAACCCGCCGGAGGCAAACCGAATCACGACACCTGGGGCTGCGGCGCCGGTTCAACCGCGGGCCACAGAACCACCTCGTATGAATACCGCTCCGCCTCATTACACACCAATACCAGGTCAGTTTTCTAATCCTTTGGAGAATCTCATTGCTGCGGCGGCTCGTTTGGCAGCTCTCCCGATGGAAGACGACTCTCCAACAGCAATTGAAACATGAAGGGTGAGAGAACTTCTTCAGACGGCTCTGGCACAGTAGGATGCATACTCTTACAGTCAAGACAGAATCCATTCAACCGCTCGCCCAAGCTGGAGCCCGAGCTATAGCAGGCATATGGACTCAGCCGCTATGTCGAGCAACGCTCAACGCCGTAACCAACCGCGTAGGCATGAGCCGGCGCAGGGTGGAGCCCTTAACTTGGCGGATCAGGAGAGAATCCGTCAAGAGGCTGAGCGGGCGGCTCAACTGGCAGCTGAGCAGGCGGCTCATCAGGCTTTTCCGGTTTATCCGGCAACCTCTGTTGAGGCAGGAGTAGCCACAAGAACAGGAGGTGTCCCTTGCCTGGTGCCGGCTATACGTAATGAGCACTTGCCAAAAGACTTTAAGGGGCCTCGTAAGGTGCCTAATTACACGACCGACTTGCAGCCTGGGGCATGGATTGGAAGTTATGAGATGGTGATGGAGCTGTTGGAGGTCAGCGATGCAGCAATGGCTAAGTATTTCACTATGATGTTGGATGGAACGGCTCGCACTTGGTTGAAAGGGTTGCCACCCAATTCCATCGGCTCATGGGCGGAGTTAAAGGCCCGGTTCATTCAGAACTTCAAGGACACATGTAAACAACCTATGTCAATCGTGGACCTAACTAATTTTAAGCAAGAGGAAGGTGAGTCCATGACCCATTGGGTGCACCGTGTCAAGGAGATAATACATTCATCTGATAAGATGGATGCTGTCTCGGCGGTCTTAATGTTGGAGAAAAATTGCCATTTTGAACCTCTGAAACAGAAGCTGGGGCAGCTCAAGCGTGACTGTAATGACATGGGACAGTTGATGGCGGCCCTGGTCAAATATGCTGATTCTGACAGTACCAAGGATCCCGTGTCTGATGAAGAAAAAACAGGGAAGGGAAAGAAGAACGGCAACGGCAAGGGTCACCAGCATAACCCGGCGAATCAAGGAGGTAATAAACGTAAGGCTGACGAGTTTTTGGCTAACACCAATACAGGGCAACAACCAACGGCGCAAGGGTAGGCCACCTCCTCGGTCAGGTGGGTCAGGTCCCACCCTCGAGCAACTACTGAATGAACCTTGTCCAAGACACGGCACCCAGGAGAAGCCAGCTACCCATCTGTGGAAGGACTGTACGATCATGAAGGCATTTAAAAATTCCAACATGTTTGATGGTAGCCACGTAGCTGGCGGCGGTTCAGATGGAGGCGGCTTGCATGGCCCAGGCGCCGGTTCAGGCGGAGGCGGTTTTCACGGTCAGGGCCATCCGGGTAACCAGGGTGGTTATAATCAGCAACCCGACCAAAGTAATCAGCAGCAACAGCAGCAAGAGCCCGGGTATCAGAGCAACCCAAAACAGTTGAATAGTGGGCAGTACCATGTATTTACCACTAGTTTATGCAAGAGGGACCAGAAGCTTCATAAGAGGGCTGCCAATGTCGTTGAGCCGGCGATTCCATGTTATTTGAGGTGGTCAGAATAGCCTATTGTGTGGAGCAGGGAAGATCACCCTCCCCGGGTTGATAATCCGGGTCACTTGGCCTTGGTGGTGGCACCTCAGGTTGGTGGATATAAATTCACTAAGGTGCTCATGGATGGAGGTAGTAGCATCAACATCCTCTATTATGGGACGTTTCGTCGGATGGGGTTGACTGATAAGAGTCTTAAACAATCCAACACTGTTTTTCATGGTGTTGTGCTTGGTAAGTCGGCATACCCAATTGGTAAGATTGAACTGGAAGTAGCCTTTGGGGATGAATATGATTCCAGGGCTGAGAAGTTAACTTTTGAGGTGGTTAAGATCAAAAGCCCATATCATGCTCTGTTTGGACGGCCGGCTTATGCCAAGTTCATGGCTCGGCCGTGTTATGTGTATCTACAACTCAAGATGCCGGGTTATAAAGGTACCATCACAGTACATGGAAGCCGGAAAATAGCCCTGGAATGTGAAGAAGGAGATGCCGCTTATGCTGAGTCTGTTTGTGCAATAGAGGAGTTAAAGTTTTATAAAGATAATGTTGACCTGACAGACATGACGTCTTTGAAGAAGCCAACTACGGAGCATGAATCGGTGTTGAAATTCAAGCCAGCTGATGACACCAAGATGGTTGATTTTGTGCCTGGCGACTCATCCAAACAGTTCATCATCAGTGCCAACTTGGATCCAAAATAGGAAAGCGCGCTCATCGAGTTCATCCGTGAGAACCGGGACATCTTTGCATGGAAACCTTCTGACATGCCGGGTGTCCTGAGAGAACTTGCTGAGCACACTCTTAACATTGATCCGAAGTTTAAGCTGGTCAGGCAGTTCCTTCAGCGGTTTAACGAGGAAAGGCGCAAGGCCATCGGAGAAGAGGTGGCCCGGCTCTTGGCGGCCGGGTTCATTGTGGAAGTTTTTCACCCAGAGTGGTTGGCTAACCCGGTGGTTGTACTCAAGAAAAACGGCACCTGGCGTATGTGTGTGGATTACACCGATTTGAACAAAGCTTGTCCAGCTGACCCTTTTGCTCTCCCTCGTATTGATCAGATCATTGATGCTACGGCGGGTTGTGAGCGTTTGAGTTTTCTGGATGCCTATTCAGGTTATCATCAGATCAAGATGGCAGTCAAGGACCAGGAGAAGACAGCTTTCATCACTCCGCTCGGAGCCTTCTGCTATGTGTCTATGCCTTTTGGGATTAAGAGTGCCCAGGCGACTTATCAACGGTGTGTGCAGAATTGCCTTCATAGTCAGATTGGGCGTAATGTTCATGCTTATGTGGATGATATAGTGGTGAAGTCCAGAGAGAAGGAAACCTTGGTAACAGATCTGAAGGAAACCTTTGATAACCTCTGGGTCTACAAGATGATACTTAACCCGGCCAAGTGTGTTTTTGGAGTTCCAGCTAGCAAACTCTTGGGTTTTTTGGTGTCTAACAGAGGTATTGAGGTTAACCCGGAGAAAATTAAGGCAATCACATCTCTAGCCAAACCGGTGTGCATCAATGACGTTCAGCGGCTGGCGGGTCGCGTTGCTGCCTTAAGCCGGTTCATAAGCCGATTAGGGGAGAAGGCGATGCCTTTGTATCAAAAGATGAAAAAGGCGGATGACTTTGTCTAGAGTGATGCTGCTAACTCTGCTTTTGAGGATCTGAAGAAACAGCTCGCTGAGGCGCCGGTCCTTGCTGCTCCGGTTGAGAAAGAGCCGTTGTTATTATATTTAGCTGCTAACTCACGTGCTGTCAGTGTGGCCATTGTTGTGGAGCACAAGGAGGCTGGCAAAGGACATCCGGTCCAACGGCCGGTTTACTACGTCAGTGATGTGCTGATTGAATCTAAACAAAGCTATCCACATTGGCAGAAGCTCGTTTATGAGGTGTTCATGGCAAGCCAGAAGCTCAAACATTACTTTTAGGGTCAACTAATCACTGTGGTTAGCTCTGATCCTCTAGGAGACATCATTCAAAATAGAGAAGCCACAGGACGAGTCGCCAAAGTGGGCTATTGAACTTGGGTCTCATGGTTTGAAGTATATGCCACGTACTGTGATCAAATCTCAAGCACTAGTTGACTTCATTAACGACTGGACAGAGTTGCAGATGCCAGAGGAGAAACCAGACAACACATATTGGACGATTCATTTTGATGGGTCCAGACAGTTGGAAGGCTCGGGGGCTGGAGTTGTTTTAACTTCTCCTCGAGGGGACACGTTTTGTTATGTGTTGAGATTGATGTTTCCTTGTACTAACAACGCAGCAGAATATGAAGCCTTGCTCCATGGTCTTCGAATGGCTAAAGAGATGAGTCTGAGCCGGGTCCGGTGCCTTGGCGATTAAGATTTGGTGGCTCAACAGGTGTCAGGCAAGTGGGATTCCAAGGATCCTCTCATGGCGGCTTATTGCCGCGAGGTCGACGCTGTTGCAGGGCATTTTAAGGGTTATCAAGTGGAACACATTGACCGCAGAAAGAACGAAGCGGCCGATGCCTTAAGACGGTTGGGATCTCAGTGGAAGTCGGTACCCCTAACACCTTTTTGGATGTTTTACATAACCCGTCTCTTAAGTTGCCTACAGAGGAAGATTTGGCCATTCCTGACCCGGAGGCACAGTTAGTGGCGGCCACTCATGTTATTCCATATTGGACAGTACTGTTCCTGGCTTACATGACCCGGGGAGAGTTGCCAGAGGATGAGACCCTGGCCCGACAGATAACCCGGTGGTCCAAGCCAATGACGATTTCTGACGGAGAGTTGTATCATCGCAGCGTCACTGGAGCGTTTTAGCGTTGTGTTTCTCCTGAAGAAGGTCAAGAAATACTTCGTGAGATCCATGAAGGGGATTGTGGTCATCACGTCAGGTCAAAGTCTCTTGTGGCCAAAGCTTTTTGTCATGGTTTTTACAGGTTAACGGCTCACGCTGATGCAGAGGATCTGGTCAGTAGGTGTGATGGATGTCAAAAATTTGCACAACGAGCTGTAGGATCGAAAGTATGTCTAGAGGGGGGGTGGGTGATTAGACTACTTGACCAAATAAAAACTTATCCTTTTCCCAATTTTAGTTCTTGGCATATTTTAGCAACTATGGACAAGTCAAGCAATCTTAACACAATTCAAGCAAGCATGCAAAGAGTATATGAGTAGCGGAAAGTAAAGCATGCAACTTGCAAGAATGTAAAGGGAAGGGGTTTGGAAGATTCAACCGCAATAGGAGACACGGTGTTTTTGTCGTGGTTCCGATAGGTGGTGCTATCGTACATTCACGTTGATGGAGACTTCAACCCATGAAGGGTAATGGCTACGCGAGTCCATGGAGGGCTCCACCCACGAAGGGTCCACAAAGAAGCAACCTTGTCTATCCCACCATGGCCGTCGCCCACGAAGGACTTGCCTCACTAGCAGTAGATCTTCACGAAGTAGGTGATCTCATTGCCCTTACAAACTCCTTGGTTCAACTCCACAATCTTGTCGGAGGCTCCCAAGTGACACCTAGCCAATCTAGGAGACACCACTCTCCAAGAAGTAACAAATGGTGTGTTGATGATGAACTCCTTGCTCTTGTGCTTCAAATGATAGTCTCCCCAACACTCAACTCTCTCTCACGGGATATGGATTTGGTGGAAAGAGGATTTCAGTGGAAAGCAACTTGGGGAAGGCTAGAGATCAAGATTCATATGGTAAGAATGGAATGTCTTGGCCTCAACACAAGTGTAGGTGGTTCTCTCTCTCAGAAAAAGTAAGTTGGAAGTGTAGGTTTGTTCTGATGGCTCTCTCCTCAAATGAAGAGGTGGTGGAGGGGTATATATAGCCTCCACACAAAATCTAACCGTTACACACAACTTGCCAATCTCGGTGGGACAGAATTGATAAACTCGGTCAGACCGATTCAGCAAATCTAGTGACCGTTAGGAGTTTCGGTGGGACCAACATGCAACTCGGTAGGACCGATATGGTTAGGGTTAGGGAATAACATAATATCGGTGAGACCGATTCACTACAAAAAAATACACTTCCGTGATGATACGTGTTTGTTACAGTAGGTCGCATTTGCTGTCATGCATGTACATCCATGACGATCTTATGACAGAATCAAGATAGTCATACCTGTGCTGTCGTAGAAGTGTTCCATGACATTAACAAAATTATCATCACGGAAGTGTCCACTTCCATGATGATAAATCACGCGTCACAGAAGTGCTTTCGTCAAGGGTGACCGACATGTGGCATCCACCGTAACGGAACATCGTTAAGCTATCGGGTCGGGTTTTGGATCCGATAACCCATTAACAGCCCCAACCAATGGGGATTTTCCACGTGTAAAATCATCATTGGCTGGAGGAAACACGTGTCGGCTCATTGTTGGGACAGATGTCATCCACTCATTGGACAGAAGGCGCCTATGATACATCGACACGTGGCACGGCCCAACAGAGGCCCATTCCTGTGAAAAGGCCGGCCTATTTGACTTGGTCAAAAGGTGGCGGGCCGGCCCATGTAAAGCCTGTTAACGGCCTGTTCGCATATAGCCCATTTACAGCCCGCTACCCCAAGGCCCGTTACGCCCCATCCGAATTAGGCCCAGTAGCTTCATCTGGGCCACTCAATATGATTCCAGCCCATTTTCACTTCTGGCCCATGTATGGCCCATGACGTCTTTCGGTCTGTATGAGGCCCTATGTAACTCTTGGCCTATTAACGGCCCATGGTGAAACTGGCCCGTAATGAACAGTGTATCACTTTACACCCATTAACGGCCCATGGTGAAACTGGCCCGTAATGAATAGTGTATCACTTTATACCCATTAACGGCCCGTTATTCTATTGGGCCGTTTCTAGCCCATGTTATCTTTCGGCCTTCTCAGAGCCCATTTATTCTTGGGCTCATTTCCAGCATTCGTTTACTTACGGCCCGTTACTATCATTTTCTGCTTGTGGGCCAAATTCAGCCCGTGGTTATAGTCGGCCTGTTTGTGGTCCGTTAATACATTGGGCCATTTTCATAGCATTATCAAATACGGCCTATTAACGATGGCCCGTTATGGTCGGCCCATGAACGGACGATTCCAACTCTAGCCCATTTACGGCCATAATGCGGTCTGTTTGGCCCATGTTTGGCCAATCGATCATACGGCCCGTATATGGCCCATTGATGATACGGCCCGCAGAAGGCCCATTGTTTCTACGGCCCGTAGAAGGCCCATTGTTTCTACGGCCCGTAGAAGGCCCACGGTTTCTACGGCCAGTAGAGGCCCAGTGTCACTACAGTAAATATTAGCCCATGGTTATTGTGGCCTAGTTTTAAAAAATAGGTTATTGCAGCCACTAGCTAACCGCGGAAAAAGAACTACAATGACTACAAGCAAACAAATAAACAAGACAACAAGGAAATAAATAAGCAAGCAACTAACGCTAGGCTATCACGGCTATTACACATATTACATCCACTAGGCATCAAAGTTCGCCACCAATGCAAATATAGGGAACAAAGCAGCATATCATATACACTAGTTGTCAAAGTTGGCGACCAGCGCAAATAAACGCCGCAGCAAAACAAATCCAGAATTGAAACCACTTCAGAAGATCTCAAGAAACAATATCCTAGGTACCCATGATGCTGGCAAGATGCTTAGCAAGCTTATTAAATTTCTCTTGTTTGGCGCTTAAATCCTCCAGCGCTTGCTGTTGCACCAGAAAATATGCATATGAATTCTGCAGGGACTTCCTCAGTCCTTCAGCTTCCTGTCACAGCACATCTGATCGATGTCTTTCAACTTGAAGTTGAGACTCAAGAGGACGAACTGATTCATGCAGCGAGTTCGAAGAGCTTGTGCCAGCAGTAGTGGCCAGTAACTCGAACACTACATCAAGATAGGACTTTTGGATTCCCTCACTGTCATCAAGATAGTTTTTATCAGCTTTCTTCGAGACCAACAGGGATGTCTCACTATCTTGAACCTTATCTGCATTACTTCCTTTACCATTGGATAATGCGGTACTGTTCTGCAATATTTTGTCCGCATTCTAAAAGAGAAACAAGCAGACACATCACATGTTTAACATGTTGTATATGAAACTCATTTTGGTAAATGAGTTCAGTAGTAAAGTGGACAGGATAACAACATGAAACAAACATATATCTATGTACCATGGTCACTTTATGGTCTATATCATTCTAGTTTTTGTTGCCAAATCAAGATAGAGACACAGTTCAAATAATATTTGTTCAAGACAAAGCAGAATAGACAGAATATAAGTGTGGGTAACTATAGAGCAATAACAACACTTGTAATGTGCATGACATGAGAACATAACTGTTTATTCAATTGAAACTGAAATCAACATAGAGCAGGTTACAACAGCAAACTAGTTAAAGAAACATGTTTAAAACATACCTGTTGCGCCATTGGAGTTTCAATTCCATCCTTCAAATTTGAAAATAGTTGGTATGAGTAAATACAGTAATGCAAGAGCAAAGGAGTATGAACCATAGCTACAGAATTTGACCTGAGAACAAATCTTCTTCTCCTTTAAGCATTGAGTTGGGATTCGGAGTGGTGGTCCTCGTGCTTTGGGCACTGCAGTTTCCTTACTAACTGCTCATGTTTGGGTGCTCTGTGGTGGAGACGGTGCTGTGTCAACTTGAACTGGGTTACTATCTGCCGGGGTTGGGGTTAGAAGGGGTGTAGCTGGTTCTCTGTCCAACTGGGTAGGGGTACAATCTGCGAGAGTCTGGGTTATGTGCGGTGGATCTGGTCCTTGGGCAAGTACAACTGTGGTTCTAGCTGCATCAACTGGTAGCACTATCTTTTCTGAAGACTGTGTTGTTACTCCCTTAGATACTGCCATCACGCTCTCCAATTCAAATGGCTGATAAACAAGAAAAGTAATTGAAAGTATAGACATTGTATGATAGACAGGTGCAATGGATAGTGGGGAATAAAAGAGGGCATGAAATAATTCATATTTATGTCGTTTAACCAAACATGATAGCATGACACAATTTCACATATATGATGGCTAACTAAACAGGATAACATGACACAATTTCACATTATGATGGCTAACTAAAAAAGATGGAAAGACATAGTTCAAAATATGAGACTATGTAAACAGGATGACATGACATAACTATATAATGTGTTTATTAAATAGGTTGGCATGCCATAATTCACATACATTCACAGATAGAATGCCATAATTCAAAATATGATGACTGTAAACACTAAACAGGATGAGATGATATAACTATATGATGTCTTTATTAAATGGGTTGCCATGCCATAATTCAGATAGATGATGTGTATGTACTATGTAAACATGATGGCATGATATAATTCAAATATATGATTTATATAGTAAGCAAGTAAGTAGATGGCAATCCATATATGATGTAAAAACTAAGCAATGCAAGACAACATGCATGACATCGGTAATATAACCCTGCCAAGTTTGAGCATAGACCTCGGGGGGGGGGGATAGGACTGGTCATCAGTCTCTGAATCCTCCTCTGAGGAGCTCTCTGTAACCAGCAAGATGTCTGCTTCAGCAGGTAGCATTTTCTGGTCCGAATACCTTGTTTTCACTCCAGATACTTCCATCACCGCTTCAAATGGCTGAGGCACAGGAAGAGTAGTTGAATATACAAACGTTGTCGACAAATGGAACACGTAATACAAAAAAATGATAGCATGATATAATTCACATACATGATGATTGGCTAAACAGCATGGCATTGCATAATTCACATATATAATGCCTTTGCAACAAGATATCATTTTATAATTCACATATATAATGTCTTGAAACAAGATGGCAATGCATAATTCACATATATGGTAATTAGACACTGAACATGTGGCATTCACACAAAGCTTGTCTAAACTAATCAAATGACATAGCAATGCGAGACACCATACACACGATATGAGCAACATAACCCTGCCAAGTTAGAGCATACACCTCGGGGGGGGGGGATAGGACTGGTCATCTATCTCTGAATCCTCCTCTGAGGAGCTATCCGTAACCAGCGAGATATGCGCTTCGTTAGATAGCATAGTCTGCTCTGAAGACCTTGTTTTCACTCCAGAATTTGCCATCACCATGTCAAATGGCTGATGCACACGAAGAGCAGTTGAATGTACTAACATTGTTGACAAATGTAATATGTAACGAAAAAAAGGATGGCCTGATATAATTTACATATAAGATGACATGCTAAGCAGGATGGCATTGCAAAATTCCCATGTATGATGCCTGGCTAAACAAGATGGCGTTGCATAATTCACATAAACGATGAATAAACTAAACAGATGGCATTCGCACAAAGGATGTCTAAACTAAGCAGATGACATATTTGATGTATAAAGTAAGCAATGCAAGACACCATATGCATGATATAACCAACATCTGCATGCCAAGTTAGAGCAAAGACCCCAGGGGGTAAATAGGAGTTGTCTTCTCCTTCTGAATCCCCCTCAGAACAGATATCTTCCTCTCGATTACAATCCGAAATGCGTGGAGGGGGGGTTGCCTTTGCGCCTACCATGGAGCGACATCTGCATGAAATTTTATTGCCACACAAGGCTCGTCTCTTTTTCTCTACATGTTCAGTTCCATTGTTTACAATAACTGTCATGCATAGGAATAAAACATAGTGAGATTATGTAAGGAGTGCACGCAGAAATCCAGAGTGATGGTAGCAACCTGTGGATAGACCCAAAACCAATAATAGCAGGCAGATAATGGCTTTAGTTAAAAAATACAGATAATGGCTTCTTTACTGTTTGTTTCCCACCCAACATGAAACTCATAGTAGACACCGGAGATTAACCAGATAGTAGATAGATACTATTGATAGCAGCACCGATATGTACCCCACAGCCATTTAAAAACTCAAGTTTGACCATTAGTTTGGAGCTGACTTAGAGTCTAATCGGTGAACAGGACGATAAAGTAGCATGTAATATTAAGCGATGCATAACGTAAGCAGACACGAAAGAGTGCGACCTCTCTTGCAGACCCGTGTAGTCCTCGAGGTCATCTACTCGGTTGATGATGGTAATGCAGTTTTCATGGCTGCCAGCGGCGGGGAAGAAGATCTGAGGCGGCGAAAGACAGTCTGGAGGCCGGATCCCTGCTGTGCTGGACCCTTCTGTCGTTGGAGCTGCTGAGTTGGGGTGGACAACGATGCGGCACGAGCAGGACAAACCACGCAAGGTTTTCTTTGACAACTATCTGTAAGAGAAGTAATTCTGTAAGGGTTTGTTTGAATTGGAGGATTCCAAAAATGCAGGGAGAGAAAATAGACAGGAATAGGATAGGAATGCACGTGCAAAACAGAGAATTTAAAAACATAGGATTTCTGCCAATCTGATGTTTGATTCACAACAATTGGAAGATCACATGATGCAAAGAAGCATGGTGAGATTAAGTCAAACCACAAGAAAATGTACGGTTATAATGCTATTATGCTACTATCTCTTAGTCTTGTGCTTCATGAATAGGAATTTGAAAAGGAGGACAAATGAAAATGAAAATTCCTACATTTTTTCTTTCAAGGAGACACTAAAGGAACAAATCCGTGTGCTCAGTGGACAATATATATAACATGTAGAGTAATAAAGAGATGCAACAAGTGTACAACCTCTTTGGCGAAGCCATGTCGATCTCAGCGTGATTGGGTTGGCCGGTGACGATGCCCCAGCTAACTTTGCTGTCGGAGGAGGGGAAGAAGATCTTAGGCGTCTGGAGATGGAGCCCGAGGTACTGCTCCATTGTGATGGAGGGTTACGTCTTTGGAGCAGCTCCGGTGAGTTGTACGACGCCGAGGGTGAAGCAGGACAAGAGAGACAACGAACAATGTTAACCTGAGTGGAATTCTAATAGCATCTCCAATACATGACGTAAAATACATAACCACAAAGTGCTAGATGTAAAATACATCAGCCGCTCATCTCTGAACTTAATTGTCGAAACTGAACTTAACTGTCGAAACTGAATTTTGCTGTCGAAACTGAATTTTGCTGTCGAAACTGAACGCACTAGCAAGGTGAGGCTACACGTCCGTCGATTGACTTTTTCATCTCTGGTCAGTCGATTTTGCAGCCGTTGGATATGACATCAAGGGCCTACGGTTCATCTTCAACCTCCACCCCCTGACCCGCCAGCCACCACCGGCCAAATAGCAGCCCCCCGCCGCCCGCGGACGGCGGTGCGCTGCCCCACCCGCCCCGAAAACACTTCCCACCGCCGGTCCGCCGTCGCCCCGTCCATCCCTCTAGCCCCCCGTGCCGAGATTTTTCTCCGGCGATCCCCACGCCACCGCCCCGCCAATGCCCCGCCACCGCCGGCGACCACCGCCCCCATCCTGAACCCTAATATAGATAGTGGGGTACCTCTTCGGCGAGCCCCACTCCCCGCTGCGGCTGGTTCTTCCTTCACCCTGGCGAGCCCCCCCATCCCCTGAAAATTGACTGACCCAAAAGTCGATTTAGTCGACTGAAGTGTAGCTAAATCGGAGCAGCATCGCAAGCAAGAGCAAGAGCGAGAGCAGCAACGCGAGCAAGAGCAATAGCAAGAGCAGACCAGGCAGGGGACTGAGAGCAAGAGCAGAGCAACAGCGCGAGCGAGAGCTAAAGCAGCAGCAGCTCCTACTGATGTGGACGTCGCCGCCGAGGGAGCGACACCGTGGAGGAAGTGGCCGGCGATGCCGCCGTGGATGGAGCTGCGCCGTGTCGGCTCGGGACCGAGCGCTAGCAGCACCGTGAGATCGAATCAAGAAGAAAATGCGGTGATTAGTGCACAACCACTTTGGTGGCGCCGATTAGGCCGCAGCTTCATCCGAGGAAACGCTGATGATGATGCTCTTCCGGTGGTGCAGGTGAAGATGACGGTGTGGGAAGGGAGGTGGCGCGAAAGACGAGGGGAACATCGGGGTAGCTCCTTGGAGGTGGAGGACGGGGTAGCAGAACTGGCGGGACGATGAGATGATCGACAAATCCTCATTCGGTACGGTGGATGAGGGACGTCGAGGTGTTGCTGTCGACGACGTCATCGGGGAAGAGGCTCCGGCTGGGTGCCGGACGGAGCAGGGTGTGGGATTTCGTCGCGGGTTTTCGCGGCCTCGGTGTACAAATGGGTGGGTGGATGGGATGGAAGTGGGGAACCATGGCTTAGAGACGCGCTTGTCCGAAATGTGGGGTAAGTTACGAAAGTACCCCCACCGATTTGAGGCGGTTCTTTCGGTTCAGGGGTACCACGGGCATTTCGCATGTCAGGATTTCACAGGAGGTGGGAGTTTTCGCGTGCGTTGTAATTTAGGAATAGCAAGGTGTGGGTTGAGATGGAGGGAGTTGTCGGAGCACAACGAGACAAAGATATATCTTAAATATTTCGGGCTAACAAGGCACGGGTTGAAATTTCCGGACAAGCCTATCGTGTATTGTACCAAATCAATTTTCACTACAAATGTCATTCAAAACTTTGAATTCATGTTATGTTCAATTAAAATATTTCGCTACGTGTATAATGCATGCAACCTACAACTCAAATGAACGTTTTAGTGCATTCCAAACGTATATACTACCGCTTCAATATGAACTAAATTTGAATTCGTTTCTCTATTTGAATAAGATCTACAGTAATGATTGTTGTGAAGTCAAAGCATTTGAATTCGTTTCTCTATTTTAATAAGATCTACAATCATCATTATTGTCAAGTTAAACCATCATTTGTGTATTATCTTCACAGCACACCACATGATTAGTCTCGAGTTACATATGAACTATGTGTACTATATGAACTCGAACTAGATTTTTTGAATCCACTTTATTTTGATTTCAAGTCACATTACATTTCTAGCTCTAGCTAGATATTCATAATCTAAACCATGTCTCATATGTATAATGTGTTTATCACATTATGTATGGTGCCCCGCCCCCTACGCCTACAAGTATTTAGATGTGAGTTGCAAACACCACACATTACCACAATTTCAAATAAAATGTGAGAATGTTTGATATATAGTATTGTTAAGATTGTTCGATATTTAGTTGTAAGCTGCAAACGCCACACATTATCACAAATTCAAATAAAATGTGAGATTGTTTGATGTATAGTATGGTTTAGATTGTTTGGCATTTAGCTGTGAGTTGCAAACGCCATGCATTATCACATTATGGTATAACATGTGCACAACACGTGTATCACCACTATATTCATGCATGCAATGTTTAAAACACTATGATCTCCTATTCAAATATATGAATCCGCTTCCATATCAAATTATGATCTTTGTTAGTCTCTTACACCCACACAATCCTCTAACCTTTATAGCTACCACTAACTTTCTCTCGTGCATGCACATGCCCTCCTCGCCCTCCCCCTCCCTCGGCATTCTATACACCGGGCACATTCATTTTTTCTTTAGGTCGTTCTCCCAGAGTCTCCACAACTCCTTTCCGACACACACCGATCGATAAACCTCTCCAGTGATGCCTGCCTACAACATACAAACACACCTTCAATCTCCTCCTTTATGTGTCCTTGCCTCGTGTCTCTCATACTGTCATACACACATGTAAACTCTTGCCCCTCTTTTCATCGATCTCACAACCGCACACTCCTCCCCATATCTAGCTAGTAGTTGGGCCTCTCGCACCACCTCCTAGCTCCATTCTCTCTGTCTATCCGTCTCGCTGGGCCTTATTTGCCTCTAACAAATGGACGTACACCGACCGATCTCTCGCTACACATATAGCTAGCTAGGTCCTTATAACTCGTTTTTACCCACACATCAATCAATCTACCTCATTAGTTTTGTCTCTCCCTTCCTCCGACAAACAACAATTGTTCTACTGATCTAGTTAGGTTTGCTTACCAAACACATGGTTCCCCTTCATCATCCATGGATGCGTCCCGACAGATCTATCACACACAGGCACACGCAGAAACACATCCCCACTCTTATTGATAACATTGCAGTTCCACCCTCAGTTTGTCTAGTAGGCCTCTCCCACCATCTTCGAGAAGCAACTCCATCACCCATCCAGCACTCTACCCCTCTCCCTCCCTCTCCCTCCCTCTCTCTCTCCTCTCTCTCTGTCCCATCATATTTCCCGTCCTTCAGTTATGTATGGATGTCGACCGATCTCCCTCAAGACATAGCGGGGTCTCTCGTTCTCAACAGATATATGAGTCGTTCTACCTCTATAGTTAGGCCTCTGCCTACCCCTCCCCCCACCCCCTCTCCCCACACACATCGATACATCGAGCGCTCTAGTCATGTCTCCCTGCCACACACAAACTTGACATGTGCCCTCTAACGTTCCGGTAGGCCAGTCGCCCTATATCTTTGACTTGTACACACACAATTTCGATGGCTCTCTTCATCGATCTCGCACCCACCCACTTGATCCTCTCTTCGACTCTATCGATAGCTATGACCCCTCCCTCTCTTCTCGTGGATTGCTCGACCCTCTATGTATGATATGGATAGGCCTCCATTTCACACACATTGCATGCAAAATTTTGTTTGAGATGTCATCGACACATATTCCCACAAATAATTCACGAAATCAACCCCCACCCCACCCCCACCCCAAAACAAAAAACACTCACGAACGCGGTTTGTATCTCTCACACACACCCACGTAGGTGGGGGACGTGCACGAAGAGAAGAGGTGCATGCATGGTGCGCATACTCCCGTCTCTTTCCCAACCACACCCGCGCGGTACACTGTGGAGCTCATTTCTGTATGAAAAAGGCAGCCCACGTGGTAATTTGGCACGTGTGCTGGTTGTCCACTTGGTAGAGGGAGGATCGTCTACCACGGGTGAACAAACAAATTGCGACTTGACGTGTTATGTTAAAAAAAGAGGCAAACCATGTGGGGCCTACCTTAGAGGCAAGGCTCTATACACTGGAGTACTTTTGATGTGTCCCGTCAACTCGCAGAACGAGGAGAAGCTTGCTTAGTACGCCGTCTCCCCCGTTCCTAAATATAAGTCTTTGTAGAGATTTCACCATGAACCACATGCGGATGTATATAGATGCATTTTAAGTGTAGATTCATTCATTTTGTTCCGTATGTAGTGGAATCTCTACAAAGACTTATCTACTAGTAATAGCTAGCCCCCACTACTAGGAATTCTCTATCCTCTCCTTAAGCCACATCATCAAAATTGATGTAGCTGTTAGATGAAGTAAATCAGTCCATAATAGCTGTCTGATCTAGACGTTGAGAGGCTCCGCACTAAGCCACATGCAAGCATGCAGAAATACCGTGGCACATGCATGTGAGTGGGTTTTAAATCACATCAACATGTCTGCAAGCAAGCATGCACCGGTAGCATGCATGTAAGTGAGCTTTTAAGTCCCATTAACATGTCAAAAAGAAAAATATAATCCCATTATGCAGTAGGAGTTGGCTGATCTTTTTTCCTTACGTGGGATGATCTAAATGATTATGGGAGTTTATTTAGTTTGGCTACCACATTTTTCACGCGGTTATAGAGTTTTTTTAGTTCTATGAAATCGATAATTTTGCGCAGAGAGATATACCGCTGTTCCGCGGCAACGCGTGGGGACTCATCTAGTAATATTTAGGAACGGAGGGAGTACTATGTAAAGAGTTAGGTGTCGCACGGTGATAGTGTGAGGTGGGCCATGTAATCCCTGAGCCTGCGTGTTTTCACTGCTCTTGCATGCCTCCGCTGTAAGAATGGAGGAAATTGTAATCTAGTAGTAGTACCTCCTTTCGCCGAAAGTGTGGGACATCCAGCAGTCCTACCACCTCAGTAATGAAGACCAATGAGCCATCAAATCACATAGACCCAGCAGTAACCATCACTCTTGCGCCAGTGAGAGGTCGCATTCGCTCTGCCCGGGCATGAATGCGGCACCGATTCTTTGGAGCGGCGCTGACCGTTTCGGGCGGGAAGCGCGTGCGGGCGATGGAGGGGCTTTGGGTGGGCCAGGCTGGTCAGGAGCGGGTGTGGCAGCCGTCCGCATGTCCCTACCGGACACGCCCGGAAACGAGAGGATGCACCGACTCTCGCGGCTAAAATCATACACTACACAACATCTCTCTGTAGGAGTAGGTCGATCTGTCGCTCTCTCTAACACACACATGTTGTTAAACACACACACACACATGCACGCACCTTGGTCCCGTTGCACCTTCTAACTTGAGGTCTTGGGTTCGATAACTACACTTGAGCATAATTTGTGCCAGGAGGATTCTTTGACTGGTCAAAATGTTTTCTAGGGTTTGCACGCTTCACACTCTCTCTCTAGTATATATATATATATATATATATATATACACGCCGGAGCCTCAACGCTTGTAGTTGCTCTCTTCACACTCTCTCGCCCTCTCCCGCCGTTCCGAATTACTTGTCGCAGGTATGGATGTATCTAGATGTATTTTAGTTCTAGATACATCCATTTCTTCGACGAGTAATTTGGAACGGAGGGAGTTGTTGCTCTCTTCACACTCTCTCGTCTTCTCCAGATCTAAACAAGACTTCGTTGGCCTCTCTCTCCCCTCACTGCTGCTCAAAGAGCCGGCAGGATCCGTCCGCCGGGAAGGGAAGGAGGCTTAATGCTGTCGCCGTCGGCGAGGGACTATCGGCGCAGCTGTTCACTTTCCACCCAGCGGTGGCATGGGAGGGCCTCCGACCCCTTCTTCTTCGCCGCCGTCCCATCGCCCACCGAACCACGCCCCAAGAACCTTAAGGTATAATTTAATTACTCCACATGCATTGCTCTAGCTGCATGTATACCATGAATCTAGGCAGTGGTTCAAAGAGGAAAGGAGTGGGGGAAAGTAGTGGGAAAAGTTGTATATATCATTAATCTAGGACGTGGTTCAAAGAGGAAATGAAGGGGGAAAGTTGTATAGCATGAATCTAGGATGTGGTTCAAAGAGGAAAGGAATGGGGGAAAGTAGTGGGGAAAGTTGTATCGCATAAATCTAGGACGTGGTTCAAAGAGGAAAGGAAGGGGCGAAAGTACTAGTTCAAAAAGGAAAGGAAGGGACAAGGCTGTAGAGTTTGAGCAGGACTAGATTTGCCGCGCTCACATAGGGAAAGGTGTCTAAAGATAACAAAACTGGGACCAACACAAATATGCTCCGTGGTTGTTTGTTCTTTATTGCAACAGACTGTGCATGACCACAGTACATCGGTAGATGCACATGGTGCTGGTGCGTCCACTGTCCCGTGCAACTCATTAGCTGTTGTTAATCTAAGGCCCTATTTGGTTAAAAACTACCTAGTCCCTACCTACTTGGTTCCAGGGACTAAACATGGACTAGAGGTTATTAAATGACATGCTAAAAGACCATGTTACCCCTAGTAATGAACTAATAGAGACAGGTGTGATGCGTGGAAGGGGCAACTGTTGGAAAAAGTCCCAAAAAGACTCCCTCGGGGTCTTCTTTCTTTAGTCCCAAATGCCCACTTTTAGTCCCTAAAAGTCCCTCCTGTTTGGTTTAGATGGGATTGACACAGAGTTTTTTTTAGTCCCTACACCAAAATGTCCCTGTAAACAAACACCCCCTAATAATGCCGCTGGAAAATTGATGCAATGCCACAGTTAAAAGCAAATTACATGTTTAACGAATTTTATTGTTAATATAATCTCTATGTTAATATTGATCAATGCTACCGTTTGAGAAATGCTACTGTCTTGCTTTCTTTCCCATTTAGATAAGGTAGATGCTTCTTTTTGTTGGCTTCTGTGTCATCCACCGTTATTGACCACTAATTGTTTCCTTTGCACCTCTGTGTAAATAGGGTTATCTACTTCACCTCGTTGCCATTGTGACCTTTTGTTGCACTGCACAAAACACTTTTGTTTTAAGAGTGTTTTGTGCAGTTCAACCAAAATGTCACACCGACAACGTTGCTTGATTGCTTGATCTTAGTGGAACTGCACAAGAGGAGATCTTCCTTCCTATTCGTTAAGGCGGATTTGGTTCAGATCTTCTTCTTGTGAGTTGTCTGAATTCCGCATCATGAGAGGTCAGTACTAGCCTTCTTTCACATGATTCTGAAGTGTGCTTTCATATGTTGTGCTACTTGTACGATAATGTTGCTTGATTTTAGTGAACTACACAAATGGAGACAAGACTTCCAATCTGTATGTGCACCATAATATCCCATTGAGGTAAGATAAGGATATTTCACAACTGTTGGCCTGTATTTTGCCACTTTCATCAGAAAATTAAGTTTAGTACTATACTTGTGCTCCCTAATTGACATGCCAAATCTTACATTGAAGGTGAAGCTTGTCTGTTATTGAACCAAGTGATGAAGGGGAAGAATAAGCGGAAGAAAAACAAAAATCAACTCCCGGTGCTGTAATGAAGCACTGGAACTGTGATGACATAAGTAATGATATAGTTTTGCATCTTAATTTATTGCTATGGCTGGAACGAGCAATTGTTTTGCCACTGATTTGATGCCACTCTTAATGTAATATGTAATTATCTCAACTTGTGCAAACAGGGATCTTCTTTGAAGATACCATATATTTTAGTGGAACTGCACAAGAAGATGTTGGAAACATTAAACTAATTGAGGAGTATATAGTAAGCATGGCCACCACCGTAGATAGCAAAAGATGGTTCCGAAGAAGTGCTTCATTTGTATGCTCTACACAATAAGCCTCCTGACAAAGGTTGGTACTCGCCCACTGATTTCATCCATATGATTGAGCTTTGTCATCTCTACTGGTGTTGTGCTACTGTTTAGATACTGTCATGAAAAAGTGGTATTGTCCTTGAGAAGTGCTTCATCTGTGCTGTTTTAAATATTTCCTTTCCTTTTTTTCGAGCAAACAGGGATGCTAGCATTTAGTAGTCCTCTTGTCTTTGCACAACAGGATCATCTTCCTCTGAAGAAGAATATGGAGTACATGAAGTGACAAGTTCTGATTATGCTAGGATGAAGAAGCCCTGTCTATCTTCTCATCAGAAGGAGTAGTTGAAGGATGGTTACATTACTTCCCACAAGACCAAACTAACTTCAGCTCAGAAGGACTGGCAAATCTCCATCTTTTTGCGGTGATGCGTGAGTACAATATTGTTCTAGGATTCTTTCTGGTGAGTTCCATTTTTCTAAAAGTGTGCTCTACATGGACCATGTATGTGCCTGTTGAAACTGTCAATTCATAGTACAGTTTGCTTTATACTAATCGCTTTTTTGTATTTGTGCAAACATGGGTGCTCAGCTTGATTTCAATGGGAACTACACAAAATGTTCATGAATACATCGAATCATTCATTTCCACCATAAGAAAGGAGGTGCCGATAAGTTCAAGGCTTTGCAACATATAAGGGCGAAATCATACAAGCTACGCGTGAATTTGGTTGATTTTGGTGGAACTGAACAAAAAGAACAGCTGGTTTATTTAGCACGAGGTGCCATGTCAATGTCCAAACTGATGGCACACCCTGCCCATTCCACAATCGTAGGCATTTGATATTTTGGAATGGGACAACCTTGTCAAATTTTGCTCATTGATTTTAGCAAGACATGCATTTGATATTTTCGAATGGGACGCCCTTTGCTGTCAGCAGTGTCGATCAATTTTTTCTTTATTCTTTAGTTGTGAAGTAAATATTGCCTTTGACATGTGAGTCGCTGAGATGAATAATCATCTATTGTTTTGAATGTTCTCTATGAATTGCCAGGCCTGTGTGTTTGATTGCAATGTACAGAAACGCTAAAAAGCTGCTCAGACTCTTTGTACTCCTTCTGTTCCTTTTTACTTCGCACATTGTGAAAGTGCATACTTTTTTGTATAAGATTGGTCAAAGTAGAGATACTTTGACTGCAGACAAAACTTGTATGCAGACTAGAAAGGACCGGGGGGAGTACATGTGAAACTGCTGCAAATGAGGTGATCACCCTTGGAATAATGCTAGTATGTATTGTTTTGCATGTTCATCCAATGCCAGTGATACAGGAATTCGAACTAATTGAAATAAATTCATTCATACACGGTCGGATTTCATTACATTTCATACATTCTTCAACTAAAAAGGGGTGCGCTGGAGGTATAATTAATTAACCGAAGCTACCCACCTGTGTCCCGCTGAGCCGAACAGAAGCTTCAGTGACTTCTGCAGGTGCAATTGCGTAACTGACATGTGGCCTGTTGGGCCCACGTGTTAGTCATCCAACTGCACCAGCAGTTAAGTAGAAGCAGCGTTCTTCTCTAGCGCAGCTCTCCGACCCCACGTCGCCGCCAAGAAGCTAACCGTCCATCAATGGTCAACCTGCCTAGCTTGGCTTCAACCAGAGGGTAGCAGCGGTGGCCTTACTTGGACCCGAGCGGCGGCGACCTACCGTGTTCTACTCTTCCTCGTTTTCTGTGTGGCGCGGCCTCGTTGGCAGCGGGGCGGGGCCTCGGCGGAGTCGGCGATGTCCTCTGCCTCTTTGCTGGTGGGGCGGGGCCTCGGCAGAGCCGGCGGTGTCCTCTGCCTCGTTGTTGGCGGGGCGGGGCCTCGGCGGAGACAGCGGTGTCCTCTGCCTCGTTGTTGGCGCCGCGGGGCCTCGGCGGAGCAGGGCCTCATCAACGCCAGCGGAGCGGGGACTCGTCGGAGCCGGCATTGTCCTCTGCCTCCTCCTCGGTCTCGCCAAACAGCGCCTCGCCCGCTTCATCGCCCTCTTTGCTAGCCTCTTTGTAGGCGGCCGCAGCCTCCGCCACCTGCATGCGATATTTCCAGCGCTCGAGGCGGCCCTTGCGGGCGGAGAGGTACGAGTCGAGCAGCGCCTCCTACTCTGCCCGCTCCGCGACGATCTGCTCCTCCGCCTGCAGGTGCTCCTCGAGGAGATGGTGGTTGTAGGCGGCGTCGGCCTGCGCCTCCCGGAACTGCTCCTCACGCATCTGCCTCACCCTGTCCATATATTGGGCACGGGCCTTGCCGATGGTCATGGTGCAATGCACCGGCAAGGATGGAGCGAAGGAGGGGGTTGGCGCCGGATCTCGACTACCATGTTCTCCATTGGGACGTCGTCGTCCTCCGGCTGCCATCTCCTTGTGGTCTGTCGTTCGCCCGTCCCTGATACGTCTCCGTCGTATCTATAATTTTTGATTGTTCCATGCCAATATTATTCTACTTTCATATACTTTTTGGCAACTTTTTATATTATTTTTGGGACTAACATATTGATCCAGTGCCCAGTGCCAGTTCCTGTTTGTTGCATGTTTTTTGTTTCGCAGAAAACCCATACCAAACAGAGTCCAAACGGAATAAAAACTGACGGAGATTTATTTTGGAATATTTATGAATTTTGGGAAGTAGAATCATCGCGAGATGGTGCCCGAGGGGGGCACGAGGTAGGGGGCGTGCCCCAGGGTGTCAGGCGCGCCCCTGACCCTCGTGGCCACCCCGTAAGGCAGTTGATGCCCTTCTTTCGCCGCAAGAAAGCTAATTTCTGGATAGAGGCCGTGTCATAATTTCAGCCCAATCGGAGTTACGGATCTCCGGAAATATAAGAAACGGTGAAAGGGAAGAATCTGAGAACGCATAAACAGAGAGAGACAGAGAGATAGATCCAATCTCGGAGGGGCTCTCGCCCCTCCCATGCCATGGAGGCCAAGGACCAGAGGGGAAACCCTTCTCCCATCTAGGGAGGAGGTCAAGGAAGAAGAAGAAGAAGGGGGGCCCTCTCCCCCTTGCTTTCGGTGGCGCCGGAGTGCCACCGGGGGCCATCATCATCACCGTCATCTTCACCAACAACTTCACCGCCATCATCACCAACTCTTCCCCCCCTCTATGCAGCGGTGTAACCTATCTCTTACCCGCTGTAATCTCTACTTAAACATGGTGCTCAACGCTATATATTATTTCCCAATGATGTATGGCTATCCTATGATGTTTGAGTAGATCTGTTTTGTCCTAATGGCTATTTGATGATCGTGATTGGTTTGAGTTGTATGTTTTATTATTGGTGTTTTCCTATGGTGCTCTCCGTGTCGCGCAAATGTGAGGGATTGCCGCTGTAGGGTTTGCAATATGCTTATGATTTGCTTATGGTGGGTGGCGTGAGTGACAGAAGCACAGACCCAAGTAAGTAGGTTGTTTGCGTATGGGATAAAGGGGACTTGATGCTTTAATGCTATGGTTGGGTTTTACCTTAATGAATCTTTAGTAGTTGTGGATGCTTGCTAGAGTTGCAATCATAAGTGCATATGATCCAAGTAAAGAAAGTATGTTAGCTTATGCCTCTCCCTCAAATAAAATTGCAATAATGATTACTGGTCTAGTTATCGATTGCCTAGGGACAAATAACTTTCTTATTGACAAAAGCTCTTTACTAAAACTAATTTAGTTGTGTCTTTATCTAAACATCCCCTTGATTTTATTTACGTGCTCTTTACTTTCTTGCATACCTATCCAACAACACCTACAAAGTACTTCTAGTTTCATACTTGTTCTAGGTAAAGAGAACATCAAGCGTGCGTAGAGTTGTATCGGTGGTCGATAGAACTTGAGGGAATATTTGTTCTACCTTTAGCTCCTCGTTGGGTTCGACACTCTTACTTATCGAAAACTGTTGCGATCCCCTATACTTGTGGGTTATCAAGACCTTTTTCTGGCGCCGTTGCCGGGGAGCAATAGGGTGGGGTGAATATTCTCATGTGTGCTTGTTTGCTTTATCACTAAGTTATTTTTATTTGCTGTTCTTAGTTGTTCTCTATCTTTAGTTATGGATATGGAACACGAAATACCAAAAAAAATTAGGTGTACTTGCTTCTCATGGAGATGGGGAACCTCCTAAAACCCTCGATGCTGGTTATGTGAAAGATATTATGTACTACTTTAATAATCTTGAGAAAACCCCATTCAATTATGTAACGGGAGTAACGTTGGATCAACGTGAATACTTTAGGGATTACCGCTTGACACAAAAAGGGAAACTATTATGGGATCAAATTCATATATTGAAGTGGTATGCTAGACAACTATGCTTGAGATATGATTATACTTGTTGCTCTAAGGTGAAGGCTCCACACCTTCCCTTTTCATGTGAATTTAGTGATAATGAAACCTTGGCTTCTTATGCTAATGGTATATATGATTACTATGATGTGGAACAAATAGAAGAATTTGTTGCTTTTAAGGGTTCTTATGAAATTGAATCTATGTTTAAAGAGTTTGAAGATTTTGATGATGCTGTTTATAGACCTGAAAATTTAGCTATCCTGAAATATTGTTATGAGAATTATGAATACAATTACGAAATTAATGTGCTTATTAAGAAAGTCTCCGCTGTCCAAGAAGAGACTAATATTTTGCAGGAGTCTATGGAAGAAGAAATTGATGAAACTGTGAGCTCATTGGATGAAAAAGATGATGAGGAGAGCGAAGAACAAAAGGAGGAAGAGCGGATTGATCACCCGTTCCCACCTTCTACTGAGATTAACTCTTCAACTCATACATTGCTTAATTCCCCTTCGTGCTTACCGAAGGATGATTGCTATGATGATTGTTATGATCCCATTGATTCTCTTGAAATATACCTTTTTGATGATTCTTGCTATGCTTGTGGCCAAGATGCCAATATGAATTATGCTTATGGAGATGAACTTTCTATAGTTCCTTATGTTAAACATGAAATTGTTGCTATTGCACCCACGCATGATAGTCCTATTATCTTTTTGAATTCTCCAAACTACACTATATCGGAGAAGTTTGCACTTATTAAGGATTACATTGATGGGTTGCCTTTTACCGATGCACATGATGATTTTGATGAGTATAATATGCATGTGCTTGCTGATCCTACTTGCAATTATTATGAGAGAGGAACTATATCTCCACCTCTCAATGTTTCCAATATGATAGAATTGCAAGAAACTGTTTATACTATGCATTGGCCTTTACTATGTGTGCATGAATTGTTCTTTTATGACATGCCGATGCATAGGAAGAGAGTTAGACTTCGTCATTACATGATATATGTTACCTTGTGCTCACCACTAAATTACAAATCATTGTTAATTAAAATTGGCTTTGATATACCTTGGGATCCGGGTGGATTCACTACTTGAGCACTATATGCCTAGCTTAATGGCTTTAAAGAAAGCGCTGCCAGGGAGACAACCCGGAAGTTTTAGAGAGTCATTCATTTCTGTTGAGTGCTTTCATATAGTTTAAAAACAACAAAAATAAATAGGGGAACCCAAAACTTTTTCTAAAAGACAAGTGAAAGTGAGAGAGACGAGCATTGTGAAAGTGGGGGACGTCCTTGAACTTTGTTCATGCCCATGGGAACTTTGTGAATCTTAATTACAGAAACCTTTCAACAAAAATAATTATCCCCTTGTAAAATTCCATTGTATTATAAAAATAATGCGCCAAGGTTTGCCTTTAGGATGTTTACATTTGCTTGATGGTTTGTACGGTGCAGGACAGAAACTTTGCCTGTAGTGCGCGATTTTACATTTTTAGATGGAATGTCAAATGGTTCTGATTCTTTTTGCACTGTCTTCATATACAAATTCTTTATTTTTACTATTTTTTGTAGAATTTTTCAAGTATCATAAGTATGGTGAATGTTCAGATTATTACAGACTGTTCTGTTTTAGACAGATTCTGTTTTTGATGCATAGTTTGCTTGTTTTGATGAACCTATCAATTTATATCAGTGGATTAAGCCATGAAAAAGTTATATTCCAGTAGACAAAATGCAAAAAAAATATGAATTGGTTTGTAACAGTACTTAGAGTAGTGATTTGCTTTATTATACTAACGGATCTTACCGAGTTTTCTGTTGAAGTTTTGTGTGGATGAAGTGTTCGATGATCGAGAAGGTTTCGATGCGAGAAGAAGGAAGAGAGGCAAGATCTCAAGCTTGGGAATGCTCGAGGCACCCCAAGTAAATATTCAAGGAGACTCAAGCGTCTAAGCTTGGGGATGCTGGGGAGGCATCCCCTGTTTCTTCAACAAGTATCGGTATGTTTTCGGATTCGTTTCGTTCATGCGATATGTGCAAGTCTTGGAGCGTCTTTTGCATTTAGGTTTTTATTTTTCTTTTGATGCACCATTCTTGAGATAGTCCTTGGTTGATTTATAGAATGCTCATTGCACTTCACTTATATCTTTTGAATATGGATTTATAGAATGCTTCATGTGCTTCACTTATATCATTTGAAGTTTGGATTGCCTATTTCCCTTCACTTAGACAACCGCCATTTGTAGAATGCTCTTTTGCTTCACTTATATTTGTTAGAGCACGGGCATATCTTTTGTATAAAGAATTAAACTCTCGTGCTTCACTTATATCTATTTAGAGAGATGACAGGAACTGGTCATTCACATGGTTAGTCATAAAATCCTACATAAACTTGTAGATCACTGAATATGATATGTTTGATTCCTTGCAATAGTTTTTCGATATAAAGATGGTGATATTAGAGTCATGCTAGTGGGTAGTTGTGGATTGTAGAAATACTTGTGTTGATGTTTTTGATTCCCGTAGCATGCACATATGGTGAGCCGTTATGTAACGAAGTCGGAGCATGATTTATTTATTGATTGTCTTCCTTATGAGTGGCGGTCGGGGACGAGCGATGGTCTTTTCCTACCAATCTATCCCCCTAGGAGCATGCGTGTAGTACTTTTTTTTGATGACTAATAGATTTTTGCAATAAGTATGTGAGTTCTTTATGACTAATGTTGAGTCCATGGATTATACGCACTCTCACCCTTCCACCATTGCTAGCCTCTCTAGTACCGCGCAACTTTCGTCGGTACCATAAACCCACCATATACCTTCCTCAAAACAGCCACCATACCTACCTATCACGGCATTTCCATAGCCATTCTGAGATATATTGCCATGCAACTCTCATCATCATCATATACATGACTTGAGCATTCATTGTCATATTGCGTTGCATGATCATAAGATAGCTAGCATGATGTTTTCATGGCTTGTCCGTTTTTTGATGTCATTGCTACGCTAGATCATTGCACATCCCGGTACACTGCCAGAGACATTCATATAGAGTCATATCTTTGTTCTAGATATCGAGTTATAATATTGAGTTATAAGTAAATAAAAGTGTGGTGATCATCATTATTAGAGCATTGCCCAAAAAAAGGAGAGGCCAAAGAAGCCAAAATAAAAAGGGGGGGGGGCAAAGAAGCCCGCAAAAAAAGAAAAAAGAAAAGAAAAAGGGGCAATGGTACTATCCTTTTACCACACTTGTGCTTCAAAGTAGCACCATGTTCTTCATATGGAGAGTCTCTTGAGTTATCTCTTTCATATACTAGTGGGAATTTTCATTATAGAACTTGGCTTGTATATTCCAACGATGGGCTTCCTCAAATGCCCTAGGTCTTCATGAGCAAGCAAGTTGGATGCACACCCACTTAGTTTCAGTTTGAGCTTTCATATACTTATAGCTCTAGTGCATCCGTTGCATGGCAATCCCTACTCCTCACATTTATATCTATTAATGGGCATCTCCATAGCCCGTTGATACGCCTAGTTGATGTGAGACTTTCTCCTTTTTTGTCTTCTCCACATAACCCCCACCATCATATTCTATTCCACCTATAGTCCTATGTCCATGGCTCATGCTCATGGATTGCGTGAAAGTTGAAAAGGTTTGAGAACATCAAAAGTATGAAACAATTGCTTGGCTTGTCATCGGGGTTGTGCATGATGTGAATGCTTTGTGTGGTGAAGATGGAGCATAGCCAGACTATATGATTTTGTAGGGATGAGTTTCTTTGGCTAAGTTATTTCAATAAGACATAATTGCTTGGTTGGTATGCTTGAAGTATCATTATTTTTATGTCAAAGGATAGACTATTGCTTTGAATCACTCGTGTCTTAATATTCATGCCATGATTAGACATATGATCAAGATTATGCTAGGTAGCATTCCAGATCAAAAATTATCTTCTTTATCATTTACCTACTCGAGGACGAGCCGGAATTAAGCTTGGGGATGTTGATACGTCTCCATCGTATCTATAATTTTGATTGTTCCATGCCAATATTATTCAACTTTCATATACTTTTTGGCAACTTTTTATATTATTTTTGGGACTAACATATTGATCCAGTGCCCAGTGCCAGTTCCTGTTTGTTACATGTTTTTTGTTTCGCAGAAAACCCATACCAAACGGAGTCCAAACGGAATAAAAACCGACGAAGATTTATTTTGGAATATTTATGAATTTTGGAAAGTGGAATCATCGCGAGACGGTGCCCGAGGGGGGCACGAGGGGGGCGCGCCCCAGGGTGTCAGGCGCGCCCTGACCCTCGTTGCCACCCCGTAAGGCGGTTGATGCCCTTCTTTCGCCGCAAGAAAGCTAACTTCTGGATAGAGACCGTGTCATAATTTCAGCCCAATCGGAGTTACGGATCTCCGGAAATATAAGAAACGGTGAAAGGGAAGAATCTGAGAACGCATAAACAGAGAGAGACAGAGAGATAGATCCAATCTCGGAGGGGCTCTCGCCCCTCCCATGCCATGGAGGCCAAGGACCAGAGGGGAAACCCTTCTCCCATCTAGGGAGGAGGTCAAGGAAGAATAAGAAGAAGGGGGGACCTCTCCCCCTTGCCTCCAGTGGCGCCAGAGTGCCACCGGGGGCCATCATCATCACCGTCATCTTCACCAACAACTTCACCGCCATCATCACCAACTCTTCCCCCCTCTATGCAGCTGTGTAACCTCTCTCTTACCCGCTGTAATCTCTACTTAAACATGGTGCTCAACGCTATATATTATTTCCCAATGATGTATGGCTATCCTATGATGTTTGAGTAGATCTGTTTTGTCCTAATGGCTATTTGATGATCGTGATTGGTTTGAGTTGTATGTTTTATTATTGGTGCTGTCCTATGGTGCTCTCCGTGTCGCGCAAACGTGAGGGATTCCCGCTCTAGGGTTTGCAATATGCTTATGATTTGCTTATGGTGGTGGCGTGAGTGACAGAAGCACAGACCCGAGTAAGTAGGTTGTTTGCGTATGGGATAAAGGGGACTTGATGCTTTAATGCTATGGTTGGGTTTTACCTTAATGAATCTTTAGTAGTTGTGGATGCTTGCTAGAGTTCCAATCATAAGTGCATATGATCCAAGTAAAGAAAGTATGTTAGCTTATGCCTCTCCCTCAAATAAAATTGCAATAATGATTACCGGTCTAGTTATCGATTGCCTAGGGACAAATAACTTTCTTGTTGACAAAAGCTCTTTACTAAAACTAATTTAGTTGTGTCTTTATCTAAACAGCCCCTAGCTTTTATTTACATGCTCTTTACTTTCTTGCATACCTATCCAACAACACCTACAAAGTACTTCTAGTTTCATACTTGTTCTAGGTAAAGCTAACATCAAGCGTGCGTAGAGTTGTATCGGTGGTCGATAGAACTTGAGGGAATATTTGTTCTACCTTTAGCTCCTCGTTGGGTTTGACACTCTTACTTATCGAAAACTGTTGCGATCCCCTATACTTGTGGGTTATCAGTCCCGAAGAGCACTGGAGCGCGAGGAAGCCATGGTGGGCAGTAGTGGTGCGGACGGGAGAAAGGGAACGGATGCGGATGACCGCGGCTATGGCCGGTGCAATAGTTTATATAGCAATGGTGGGTGGGCGGAGGGACAGATGTGTGGCGCCGGAGTAGCCGCCTAGACAACCGCGTATCATTAATGTGGGAGGCAGATGGACGGACGGACAACACTTGTGTCGTTTGAAGGCGGAGCAATCGCCTGCACTGGGAAGCGGGGTGGGCGGCGCTGACTGTTTCGGGCGGAAAGCGTGCGCGGGCGAGGAGATGACTTTACTTGGAGAGGATGACAATGGGGACCCACCAGGTCCATAGCCTCACGTACGCAAGTGCCTCCTTATTATATATATAACTATAATTTATTTTGCTTCCTCCTGGTTTCCTGACATCACGGTCCCACACCACTGTCAACCTATGTAGTACTCCCTCCTTTCTGGTTTATAGGACTTATCTCAAAATTTTAGTTTTTCCATTTTATAAGGCTCAATTTGGTTGTTCCCCATCACATGTTCAGACTTCAAGGTGCATTAAATCATTGCATGCAAGTATTAAGAGAAAACTGACCAATGCATGCACTTTATGCATGCATGCATTGCAATTAATGCATTCGTAAACATAATTTTTTGAGGAAAACAAGAGCATTAATTGGGTGCTTTTACAAAGTACAAAAAATATTCCACTACTCATCATCTACCTTGGTTGGTGAGATTTTTGAATTGAGCCTTAGGCTGGTCATAGTGGGGAGTAACTTAGACTAGTGTCATATGCATGACACTAGTCTAAGTTACTACCCCCATAGTGCAAAGTATCTTAGTAGTAGTGTCATAGTTTGTTTCATTTATTGCCTTATAGACTCATTTTATCTCGGGAAGCGCTATGTTACAGTAACATATTATGTTACTCCAAGCATCTCTCTCCTCATTAAATACTTGCCACATAAGCAAATTTGTCTTGGGATGTGTTAAGTTACTACCTAAGTTACCTCCACTATGGCTAGCCTTATAAACCGGAAAGGCGGGAGTAGTCAATAAATGAGAGAATTGCACAAGAAGCGGCCAACAGCTGGGACCAAGCAGCTCAAGCAGTATTTGTGTTCTTGAGGTGTGAGCACTGCAGAGTTTTTCGATGTTTAGCCCAGATATTAATTTTTCTCCTTTGAACAACAACGAAAACATCGCTGCAGGTATTAACTGGGCGGGCTGTGGCCCGTCTAGCCCAGGCCAGATATCCAGCCCAGATATTAATTTTTTTCAAGTTGAAAATGGCTAGCCCAGCTATACTTTTTTGAGGAATACCAAGGCAAGGTCAAGTTGTTATTCTCCGCCCCGCTGGGCTGCAAATCTTTCCTAGGAGGGATGCATTAGGCTTAACAAGAAAATGGGCTTTAAGAAATAATAAATGGGATGTAATTATAAAAACTGGGCAGTAACTATAAAAAATGCACCAAAAACGTGATTACTTTATAAAATATTATTTTTGGATATTGAAAATTTTAATTTCATTAATTGTTGTGAGCGCAATGTTTCGTTGGATTTTTACGTAATATAAATTTATATTGAAATTGTATTTAATCTGACTAGAAATTTCGGGGAAAAAATATTTCGGATCCCATCAAAATGTGGGAAATTTTATTGAATTCTGTTTTGAACGGTTGGTTGAAATGGGCTGTACTTTTAACAAACTCTAAATGGGCTGTAGTAAATTCCATTAGAATTAAAAAATGGGCTACACATTCTTACAAATCTTAAATGGGCTATAAGTTCTCTGCCACACACTTTTGGCCTTACTAAGTTGACGTGCCCCCTAAAAAAACAGAGTTGACGCGTTATAGTCAACACACGGTTCTAGTAGCAGTGGCCGTTGGATGTCCATCCAACAGATGCCGTGCTTCTTCTTTAATCCCGGATATTCTAGCTTCACCCGCCCAAAAAATGATTCCTCCCCCTGACATATGGGGCGCACCGTATCGAAAGCTGACCTGTGGGCCTACTAAGTTGACGTACCAAGGGCTTTGTCAACTTAGTCAATATAAACGATTCTAGCTGCAGTGACCGTACGATGTCCATCCAACGACCGTCGTGCTTCTTCAACCTCTGGTCTTCTTTTGCTCCAGCCGCCCAAAGCAGCGCCGGTCGTGCGGCCTGCTCCTGCCTCCCGTGGCCGGCTGTGCTGCCGCGGAGGCCTCACCGCCCCCTACTACTCCCACGGCTGGCCAGGCCATCCCTCCACTCACCCACACCCCCTGTTATTCTGCGGCGATGGCAGCACAGCCGAACCAGTGAACCTCATACTCCTCTCCGCGTGTGCATCCACTGTCGCGCCTTCCCCGGCTCCGCGTCGTCCCGTTCCTAGGCCTCGCCGTTGTCCACCGCCCTGGTGCTCTCGGCGCGGCGTGGTCAACATGGTCAAGGAGCTACTTCCATCGGACGTGGACTGTACGTGGAGCGGCTGACAGCTGGGTCCACGATAGCCGCAAGGAAGTGGCTCCTTATTACGCGCAAAATAATTATTCCTCCACCTGACAGCGGGGACCCACCGAACGGGCCACCGTATTTCATGAAAAAATGATTCGCCCCCTGACTGCTGGGACCCACGAGCTACATCTTCGCACGCAAGGAAGTGGGTCCGAAAAAAATGATTCGCCCCCCTGACTGCTGGGACCCACTAGCTACATCTTCGCACGCAAGGAAGTGAGTCCAAAAAAAACGATTCGCCCCCCGACTGTTGGGACCCACCAGCTACACCTTCGCACACAAGGAAGTGCGTTCGAGCAAAAAAATGATTCGCCCCCTGACTGCTGGGACCCAACAGCTACACCTTCACATGCAAGGAAGTGCATCCAGGCAAAAAAAAAACAAAACGATTCGCCCCCCTGACTGCTGGGACCCACCAGCTACATCTTCACAGGCAAGGAAGTGTCTGACAGTCGGGACCCACCTGGTCGAAGCGTACGTAGCATTGTCATTCTGGTCGCGAACGTGTACGTACATACTGGTTGATGTAGAGGCGCGCACATGTGGTAGTAGGGGCGTGCACATGTCGTAGTAGAGGCGCACACGTAGCATGTACACGTACGTACAACGGCCAGGGTGCAAGAAAGAAAATACGGCCATGTATGTGTACATATGGGCTAGGTCTCGAACGCCTACTCGCGCATACGTATGACCAGGGCTCGTGTACATGGCTGGGGCGGAACGGAGAAACAGCGTCGTCATCATGTTCATGGGGAGGCAACGGAATGCGTCGTGTTCATGGGGAGGCAACGGAATGCGTCGTGTTCATGGGGAGGCAACGGAATGCGTCATGTTCATCGGGAGGCAACGGAACGCGTGGGAGCCAACCGGCTGGGTCAGAACGGAATGCGTGGTCGTGTTCATCGGGAGGGCTTGGACAGAACATGCGATGGAAATGAGGCCTGGCGTATCGCAGAACGGAGGAAACATACCTCCTACGGTCGAAACGGGGGTCCTGTTGATCGGGAGGGGTGTGGCGTACAGCAAAACGGAGGAAACGGACCTCCTACGGTCGAAACGGGGGTCCTGTTGATCGGGAGGGGTGTGGCGTACCTCAAAACGGACGAAACGGACCTCCTATGGTCGAAACGGGGGTCCTGTTCATCGAGAGGGGTGTGGCGTACCGCAAAACGGGACTCCACGGGATACTGTTCATCTCCACCGTCGACCTCCTCCAGCCTCCACAGGCTCCTGTTCATCCAGCCTCCACCGCGTGCTACTCCACCGGCTACTGTTCAACCACCCCTCCACCATCTACTGTTCATCCAGCCCTCCACACCACGGGGTCCTGTTCAACCACCCCTCCATGGGCACCCCTCCACCGTCTATTGTTCATCCAGCCCTCCACCACACCAACGGGTCCTGTTCATCCAGAGGCAACGCCACTGCTCACTGTTCATCCAACCCCTCCCCCCCGCCGCAACGCTCACTGTTCATCCAATCGATCGGCTTTAGTTAGCAGCAGTAGCAAAGGAATCGCTCGATCGGGTTCAGTTAACAGCCATCGATCGATTGCTCGGGTTCAGTAACGCGTAGCCTGCAGTGCAATAGCTCGGGTTCAGTTAGAGCCCAATGCCTTGCTAGGGTTTAGTTAGAGCCAACGCCTTGCACACACACGCATACGTGTACGAGATAAACATGCATCGCTCGGCCCCCGACCTCCCACCGTAACCGGGAACTCCCCGAAATTTTCCTCGCCCTCGCTTATACCACGGTTTTTTTGGTCATGGATGGCCCAAAGAATGTCATGCAGCTGCGTCTCCGGCCTGCCCAGGACGAAAAGCCCATTTTCTGTCATGATTGTTTGTCATAGAAGTAGGAGCCCACCACATCTATGACGATACTGGGTTTTGTCACAATTATCGTCATAGAAGTGTCATATGTATGACAGAATTTTTTTTGTTCGGCCTAAAATGTCACGAATGTGTCTTTTTTTGTAGTGATTACACAAACTCGGTGAGACCGATTTTGGTAATAAGCTAACCAGAGAGTTGGTTAGGTAAACTCGGTGGGACCGATTCGCTCATTTCGGTGAGACCAAAATGTTACAAAAGGGAAACAGAGAGTTTACATTGCAATCTCGGTGGGACCGATCACTCATCTTGGTGGGACCAAAACGTTATGAAGGGAAACAGAGAGATTACAATCCCATCTCGGTATCGGTGAGACCGATTTGCCTAGGGTTTGTGGCAGTGGCTATGACATCTGAACTCGGTGGCGCCGGATAGAAAGAATCGGTGGGGCCGAGTTTGACTTTTGGTTTAGGTCATATGTGGATGTGAGAGAGTAATTGAGGGTTTTGGAGCATATCACTAAGCATTTTGAGCAAGAGCCTCATTAAGCAACACCTCATCCCTCCTTGATAGTATTGGCTTTTCCTATAGACTCAATGTGATCTTTGATCACTAAAATAGAAAATGTAGAGTCTTGAGCTTTGAGCTTGAGCCAATCCTTTTGTCCTTAGCATTTTGAGGGGTCCACTTTTCTCATCCATGCCATGCCAATCATTGAGCTTTCCTGAGATATTAATCTTGAAATAGAATTAGCTCAATGAGCTATATGTTGTTAGGAATTACCAAAACCACCTAGGGATAGTTGCACTTTCAATCTCCCCCTTTTTGGTAATTGATGAAAACATATAGATCAAAGCTTCGATAAATGATAATAAGAGTGAAAAACATTGTCGCTTTGAGAAGTATGTGAAAAGCAAGAGCTCCCCCTAAATTTGTGCATAGATTAAGATTTTCTTTGGACTGCAAATGCACAATGAGTTAGGAACAAGGGTTACTCTTCCACGTCACATACATCTTGGTGGAGCACTCAAAATGATAATAATTAAATACATGCACTCATCACCAAGCAAAGTGAATGATCATATGGGGATATAAAAAGATAATGTTATCCAACAAGCATTAAGGTAGCATATGATCAAACACATGATCATCCAAGTATCACACACAAGCATAAAGTACCTCAAAAAAGCAAATAAACAAAGTTCAACCACCAAACAATAAGAGAGAATAAAAAGCAACACTCTCTCTTGAAGCCTATGATCTATACATTTTCTTCCCCTTTGGCAACAAGTTACCAAAAAGTTGATAAAAATGCATAGTGGTAGATCGACTCTCAGGCTTGGTCTTCAGGTGGTGGTGTAGATAAAACTCCAAGGATGAAGGCATCAGTTGACGTAGATGGAGCTGGTGGAGTGGGTGGTGGAGCTGGTGGCACTGAAGCTGTAGCTGGTGCAGATGAAGTTGCTCTGGTGTTTGTAACAGGCACTGCAGCAGATCTCTGTCCTCTGGGCACTCTAGCAAAAGCATCAGTGGTAGACTTGCCCTTCTTCTCCTGCACTTCATCTTGAAGTTGCTCAACAACTGACTGGATCTCAGTGACCTTCACATCTAAATCATAGAACTTCTACTCCATGATCCTCTCCAAGCTCTCCTGGTTTTGAGTCAAGGTGGCCAATCCCTTCTCAATCCTCAGAGTGTAGGCAATCAAGTACCAAGTTGATCTTGCTTGCTCTTCAGAAGATACTGAGATGCCTCATCAATGGTTGGCATCTTTGCAGCCTTTTCAGTCCTTGCCTTCTCCCTCTTTTCTTGTGCTTGCACAGAAGATGGTTCATTCTCATCCATCACCACAGTGTTGTCCTCAAAGTCTGGGTAGATGGGCATGTGTTCCTTGTCTAAGAGATATGTGCCAGTGCCCATCTTGGAGTTGATTAGCTCCTGGATCTGTGGGGCATACCCACAACTTCTCTTCTGATCTGCAGCTGTTCTCTTAATGGTTTCCACAATTAGGCTCATGACTTTGAACTTTTGAGGCACATCAAATATGTGAAGCAGGTTAATTGCATGGCCTCTGATCATCTTGTGATCACCTAACTTTGGCAATAGAGTGTTCCTGAGGATCCAGTTGATTGTTGGCAAACCTGACAGAAGGTAATGTACTGATCCAAACTTGTGTGTCTCAAGAGCAGCATCTGGGATCTCTTTGTACATATGTGCCATGGTGTTGTGATCCTTCTTCTTCTTGGCATAGACATCCAAGTCATCTTCATTTTCCTCAGGAGCATTGATCAATTTTTCCCATTCTTCAACCGTTGACTGGTACCTAGTACCTTCAGACATCCAGACAATCCTTCCATCTCGGTAGAAATGAGCCGTGGAGTAGAACTGCATAATAAGCTCAACATTCCACTTTGTGAGCTTCTGAGCCACAAACTCATCGACTCCACATGCCTTGAAGCTGTCATATACACCATGGAAGTGATCCTCATTTTCCTCAATGAATTTCCAATCAACCCATCTCATGTCACACACTATGGGCTTCTTGTCAAGTAAAATAGTCTCATAGAAGTCCTGCTGTTCCTTTGTATGGAACCTGTAGTCCACAGTTGTCCTTCTCCTGGTGGCATATGGATCAGACTCTCTCCATAGCCTTAATCCTGAATCCTTCCTGATTTTCATGTTCTTTGCAACTGGGTGAGCATCATTGTGATCTGGAATTTTGGGCTTCAACTTCCTCAAAACAACAGAATCATCTTCTTCTTCAGCATCTTGAGGCACTGGGGCCTTGTTCTTCTCCTCAGCAGGGATGTTCCTGGTGCTCCTCTTGGGTTTTGGCTTTGGAGCTGGATCAGCAGTCTTAGGAGCAGTTTTGGGCTTAGATGGAGCAGCCCCTGCCCTTATAGCATCTCCCATAAGCTTTTGAGCTTTGGGTGCTGGTGCTGCATCCTCTTCCTCTTCTTCAGAATCTCTCATTGTTGAAGATCTGCCAAGCACTCTGGCAGTGGTCTTCTTGACCCTTTTATTCCCTTTCTTCTCTGCCACAACCTGTTCTTTGGGTGCAGATCCCAAAGTCTCTTGAGTGGATGTTCTGGCTTTTGACATGGGAACTCTCTTGGCAGGAACCTTTTGCTTCATTCCTGGCTTAGTGGCAGCAGCTGTGCCATATTCCTTTTTCAGAACTTTCCTCTTTGAGGTGGTCTCTTCCTCAACAGCCATATAGTCCTCATCCTCAGAATCTGAGGTTCTCTTCTTTCTAGTCCTGGTGGCTGCCTTAGGCAAGTTGCTGGGTGTACTCCTCCTTCCCTCATCAAAGCTGCTAGAGGGACTAGTGCCCTCACTCATGTTAACTTGCTCCTCAGACTTGTTCTGACTGTCACTCTGATCTAACATGATGCAAACACTGACAGCAGACCCTGTGAATAGATTATAGATGAGGTAGATTGGATGAGCATCACAAAGTACAGAGGTTTTTGCAAAATAATGAGTCAAAAACTTAGTTTTAGTTTTCCACAGAAAGCATTTCGGATCTACCGATTTGAAAACTCGGTGATACCGAAGCAGCTTTTGGAACCTAAACTAGTGAACTCGGTCAGACCGAGTCACAGTTCGGTGGCACCGAGACTGCTAGGGTTTCACAAAGTATTGAACTCGGTATCACCGATTTGCAATTCTTGATCAGACCGAGAATCACATGTGCAATGGCCTTAGCCAAATCGGTGGAACCGATTTCAACAACTCGGTTGGTCCGAGATGATTTTGGCGAAAACCTAACCCTAAATTTTGAATCCACAACTAAACTACGGAGTGATTTCGCTGGATAGAGTGATCTCAATCGTGGCAAGATACATGGCAAAACAATGTGCTAGGAATCGGAAGGGGATTAGCACAAGGATCAAGTCCATACCCTAAGTGCGGCGATGGACCTGCTACGGCGGCAACGGCGGAGACGATTTCCATTGACGGCGGCGGAGACCAGCGGCGGGAGGCAGCTGGCGATGAGGAGGACAATCCGGAGACCCAGGGAGGCAGAGCAGGCTGAGCGCGGGTGAAGGGGTTCGGAAATTTTTCCAAATTTTGGCCCGGGGATATATATAGCCTGACCCTGTCGGTGTGACCGAGTGGAACGACTCGGTGGCACCGAGATGCATAACTACAAGCAGTTACTGCAACTCGGTGTGACCGAAAAGTTCAAATCAGTTGCACTGAGATTGAAAACCTAGATTGACTTGGTGATCTCGGTATGACGGAAATGGATGAATCGGTCAGACCGAAACACACAAAGAAGTTTTGGAAGTTTAAGTCTATGACAAATCGGGGACTCCGAGTGCTCCTCACACAGAGTGGTTCGAATCTGACTTGATCAAACTTTGTGATGCAGCATGAATAGACTTTGAGATGAGAAAAGCATAGATAGCTAGAGAAGGTTCTTAGGCATTCTTGTCCATCCACTTGGCAAAAGAAAAAGGAACCAAACAATCAAAACAACAAGTGGATGTCCTCGAATGAGTAAATTATGCAACCAACATGCTCACACAATAAAATGGCAAATGAAATATGTGGCAAAGCATGCACAACCAATTCTAGCATCTATCAAGCAATTGGCGATGACTAAGTCATCTATATATGAGTATATTGACTTAGGAGTCAAATGAGAACATTTGATCATAGGTCATACTCATCGTTTAAGCACAAGTGGGGTTACCACTCTTACATAAAGCATTGTTGTGTTCACACCATTAGAGTTGCTTTAGCTTAATTCTTAGAGTAAAGCTCCCCCTAGACGTGAGATCCCCCCCAAGAGGGATGAACTAACCATGGGTTTTGTAGATGATGACTTCATGTAGGTGTTGAAGATGTGGATGCTCAATGTTGATGTAGATCATTTGGAGCAATCCTTGGAGTGAGTTGCACTTTCAATACCTACATGGGTTAGTCCCACAAGGAACAAACAAGGATATCCATAGACATAGAGTGATGCACACACAATATGATGTCTATGAAAGCATTAGGTTACCTTGTCCCTTGTCTTACCAACAAGAGGGTTTGTGACTCCTTGAACTAGTGCAAGATGTGGAAGTTGATTGCACTTGTTCTTGCCAAAATGATAAGAGTGAAGTATGTTGGCGGAGTCACCCTCAGGAACTCTCTAGTTCTTCTTCTTAGGGATCCACATCATCTTGATGGGAATCCTTGGAGTTGTAGTCATACTTGATGAAGTAGAACTTGATGTAGTCTTGGGAACCCACTTCACCAAGGCCTTGGTGCTTCTTCAAATGCATCAATTTCCTCTTGAAGCTTATCCTTGCCTTTTTGCTTATGGTCTTGTGGTGCAAGATCAAGCTTGTGTCCCTTTGAAGGAAGTAGGATCATACTTCTCTTGTTGAGGAACAAACTTCGTCTTGGGGTATTGATCTTCTTCCCACTCAACTCCATTGGCATTGAACTTTCGTTCAAAACCAACACCTTGGTTATTCCGGTGCCTTCCTTGCTTGCGTACAATTTCCTCGAATTGCTTACTTGCGGCAAGGCTCTTGTAAACACCTTTCTCTATAATTCCCTTCAATAAGCTATTTTCTTGCTCAAGTGTAACTTGGCTAAGAGAATCATTAGTGGAATCAAGAGAACTACTAGAAGCAACAACATTGGATTTAACATGATTATTGTCACTACTAGAGGAAGAATCTTTCTTGTTCTTGTTACTAGACTTTACTTGAGGCATGTAAGTGGATAAGAGTAAACGCTTGTCAATGTAAGAAGAATTTTTCTTGCGAAGATCATCATTGATTGCTTTTAAGAACTCATGCTCTTGCTCAAGATTGAGCTTTTCAAAACGTAATTCCTCATGAGCCCTTTAAAGTTCTCGATGATCTCCTGAGATAGTTTCATGAGCTAACTTAAGAGTGTTTAGTTCTTTAGTTAGAAACTCAATATTCTCCTTATCATTGTCATTCATTTTATCTTGATTAGCATGATTAATTGACGTTTCATCATCGTATTCATCACTAGAGTTGTCAACAAGTAAATCATCATCACCTAACAAGTCATCTTCATCAATATTGAAATCAACATACTCAGGGTGTGATACCTTTGGGCCTTCAGCCATGAAGCATCTTCCAAGTCCTTCATTTGGTGAATCAAATATGTCGTAGGAGTTGTTTGACACAAGTGCTAGACCGGCAACACCTTCATCTTGAGTATATTCGGAGTCGGAGTGATAGCTTGTCTCGGAGTGATTGTCGGAGTCGGAGCCGGATACCCATTCACCAACATGAGCTTGATGTCGTTGTTTTGTGTAGCTCCTTGATGACTTGTCCTTCCTTTCCGAATCCTTGCTTCTCCAGGATGTTCTTCGTTCATAATGATCATCTCTACTCCTTCTCTCTCTTGATGGTGATTCTTCTCTTCTACTTCTTCTTTTTGGAGAATCTTCTCTTCTTTTGTAGGGTGCCGTACACTCATTGGAATAGTGTCCGGGTCTTCCACAATTGTAGCAATTTCGCTCTCGACTAGAAGATCTTTTGTCATTGTAGGACCTTGACTTGGAACTTCTCTCTTTGCTTCTACTCTTGTAGAACTTGTTGAAGTTCTTCACCATTAGGCTCAATTCTTCATTGAAGGTTTGTTTCTCACTTGATGATGTGGGAGATTCACATGAGGCTTTGTAAGCACCACTTGACTTGTTATGGAGCTCCTCCTTATCCTTGAGTGACATCTCATGAGCAACAATTCTTCCAATGACTTCCGTTGGCTTGAGATCTTTGTAATTGGGCATCATTTGGATCAATGTGCATACGATATCATATTTTCCGTCCAAAGCTCTTAGGATCTTCCTGATGATGAATTTGTCGGTCATCTCTTCACTTCCTAAGCCGGCGATCTCGTTTGTGATAAGAGCAAGCCTAGAGTACATTTCAGTGACACCTTCACCATCCTTCATTTTGAACTTGTCAAGCTGACTTTGAAGCACATCCAACTTGGATTCCTTGACGGAGTCGGTACCTTCGTGCATATCAATAAAGTATCCCAAATTTCCTTTGCATTCTCAAGACGGCTGATTTTGTTGAATTCTTCGGGGCACAATCCGTTGAAGAGGATATCACAAGCTTGAGCATTGTACTGCAGCATCTTCAACTCTTCTGCGGTAGCTTCACGGTTCGGTTCTCTCCCATCAAAGAATTCACCTTGCAAGCCAATACACACAATAGCCCATGGTTATGTCCAAGAATATGCATTTTCATCTTAGGCTTCCAACTAGCAAAATTAGTACCATCAAAGTAAGGACCTCTATGGTGGTAATTTCCCTCGCTAGACGCCATACTCTCGTAGGTTGTGAAACCAAGGCTATGACAACCTATGGAAATCAAAGCAAATGGAGACCAAAGCTCTGATACCACTTGTAGGATCGAAAGTATGTCTAGAGGGGGGGTGATTAGACTACTTGACCAAATAAAAACTTGTCCTTTTCCCAATTTTAGTTCTTGGCAGATTTTAGCAACTTTGGACAAGTCAAGCAATCTTAACACAATTCAAGCAAGCATACAAAGAGTATATGAGCAGTGGAAAGTAAAGCATGCAACTTGCAAGAATGTAAAGGGGAGGGGTTTGGAAGATTCAACCGCAATAGGAGACACGGTGTTTTTGTCGTGGTTCCAATAGGTGGTGCTATCGTACATCCACGTTGATGGAGACTTCAACCCACGAAGGGTAATGGCTGTGCGAGTCCACGGAGGGCTCCACCCACGAAGGGTCCATGAAGAAGCAACCTTGTCTATCCCAGCATGGCCGTCGCCCACGAAGGACTTGCCTCACTAGAGGTAGATCTTCACGAAGTAGGCGATCTCCTTGCCCTTACAAACTCCTTGGTTCAACTCCACAATCTTGTCGGAGGCTCCCAAGTGACACCTAGCCAATCTAGGAGACACCACTCTCCAAGAAGTAACAAATGGTGTGTTGATGATGAACTCCTTGTTCTTGTGCTTCAAATGATAGTCTCCCCAACACTCAACTCTCTCTCACAGGATATGGATTTGGTGGAAAGAGGATTTGAGTGGAAAGCAACTTGGGGAAGGCTAGAGATAAAGATTCATATGGTAAGAATGGAATATCTTGGCCTCAACACAAGTGTAGGTGGTTCTCTCTCTCAGAAAAAGTAAGTTGGAAGTGTAGGTTTGTTCTGATGGCTCTCTCCTCAAATGAAGAGGTGGTGGAGGGGTATATATAGCCTCCACACAAAATCTAACCATTACACACAACTTGCCAATCTTGGTGGGACCGAATTGATAAACTCGGTCGGACCGATTTAGCAAAGCTAGTGACCGTTAGGAGTTTCGGTGGGACCGACATGCAACTCGGTAGGACCGATATGGTTAGGGTTAGGGCATAACGTAATCTCGGTGGGACCGATTACACAAACTCGGTGAGACCAATTTTGGTAATAAGCTAACCAGAGAGTTGGTCAGGTAAACTCGGTGGGACCGATTCGCTCATTTCAGTGAGACCGAAATGTTACAAAAGGGAAACAGAGAGTTTACATTACAATCTCTATGGGACCGATCGCTCATCTCGGTGGGACCGAAATGTTACGAAGGGAAACAGAGAGATTACAATCCCATCTCGGTATTGGTGAGACCGATTTGCCTAGGATTTGTGGCAGTGGCTATGACATCTGAACTCGGTGGCGCCGGATAGAAAGAATCGGTGGGGCCAAGTTTGTCTTTTGGTTTAGGTCATATGTGGATGTGAGAGAGTAATTGAGGGTTTTGGAGCATATCACTAAGCATTTTGAGCAAGAGCCTCATTAAGCAACACCTCATCCCTCCTTGATAGTATTGGCTTTTCCTATAGACTCAATGTGATCTTTGATCACTAAAATAGAAAATGTAGTCTTGAGCTTTGAGCTTGAGCCAATCCTTTTGTCCTTAGCATTTTGAGGGGTCCACTTTTCTCATCCATGCCATGCCAATCATTGAGCTTTCCTGAGATATTAATCTTGAAATAGCATTAGCTCAATGAGCTATATGTTGTTAGGAATTACCAAAACCACCTAGGGATAGTTGCACTTTCACAAGCGCATGTGCCGGCTCAAGAGTTGCAGATGATTCCAATCACTTGGCCGTTTGCGGTTTGGGGGCTTGACATGGTTGGACCTTTCAAAAGGTCTAAGGATAAAAAGACACATCTTTTAGTGGCAGTTGACAAATTCACAAAATGGGTTGAGACAGAGCTAGTGAGTAAGTGTGATGCAGCCACGTCGGTTCAGTTCATGAAAAAGGTGATTTTTCGCTTTGGTTTTCCACACGGCATTATCACTGACAATGGCACTAATTTGTTCCAAGGTGCTATGGAGGAGTTTTGTCAACATGAACATATCCGGCTTGATGTTTCTTCCGTAGCTCACCCTCAATCTAATGGTCAGGCTAAGAGAGCAAATCAGGAAATCTTAAAAGGTCTCAAGCCCCGGCTTATGGTTCCTTTACAACAGACGCTAGGTTGTTGGGTAGAGCAATTACCCTCGATGCTGTGGAGTATCAACACCACTCCTAACAGGTCTACAGGTTATACACCTTTCTTCATGGTTTATGGAGCGGAAGCGGTGCTGCCCAGTGATATCCGTCACGACTCGCCTTGCGTGGCGGCTTATGTTGAAGCTAATAATGAACAAGCCCAACAGGATGCACTTGACTTGTTAGATGAGGACAGAGACTTGGCGGCGGCTCGATCAGCAATTTATCAACAGGACCTGCGCCGTTATCACAACCGTCGGGTTAAGTCCAGGACCTTTCAAGAAGGTGACCTGGTGCTCCGGTTCATTCAGGATCTGTCGGATGCACACAAACTATCCCCGCCTTGGGAAGGACCTTTTGGGGTCAATAAGAATTTAAACAACGGGTCATATTACCTCATTGACATTCGAGAGCACAAAGATTCATGTAAGTCGGAGGAGGAGACCCGCCGGCCGTGGAACATTGCTCAGCTTCGGCCATACTACACCTGAGCTACCGACTCTCGTCATGTACATACTTTGACGTTGTATATATTATGATAAGTAATAAAGTAGGACCTCTGCCTTTTTCCTCTTCAAAGATCATATATCTTTACTATTTTCACTATTTACATGACTATTAAGGAGCTGATCATATCTGAATCTAGTTTAACCTTTTTGGTTCGGCTTATGATCATATTCGAATCTTGCTGTAAATCTCATGATCACTTGGGGGCTTCCTGTTCAAACATAGGTCGTATTCCAACCAAAGAGAACATAGCTGTCGTAACCCTCTTGATCGGCTCAAAGCCAAACTCACTAGGGGGCTTGTTGATCGTATCCGAATCATAGCTTAACCCCTTTTGGGTCCGACTTGGATCGTATTCGAATCAGGGTCGTTAAAAACCTCTCGAGGTCATTTGGGGGCTTGCTGTTCAAACATAGGTCGTATTCGAACCAAAGAGAACATAGCTGTCGATACCCTCTTGATCGGTGCAACGCGAAAGCCACTGGGGGCTATATGATCGTATTCGAATCTTAGCTTAACCCCTTTGGTCCGGTTTATTGATCGTATTCGAATCAGAAACCCCCAAATTTCAGTTAAAAAATAATTTATGTTGTTTGAAATCTGCTATTTTGTTTTACTGGTCTTTGTTGTCTCAAATCTAAACGATCAGCACGGTTTTTTCACCGGCTTGACTATTTGACAATAAACCGCTAAGGCATGATAGTCATCAGGCATATAGAAGCATTGACTTCTCAAAAGAAAACTGGGTCATCAACCTCATCACCATGGTCATATAGACTGGTAGTCGAGATGCAAAGAACACATGTATGACTGTGTTATTCATGAATAGATTTTTCTGTGTTTTTTCATTATTCAAAGGTTGTTTCAACCTTGTTTATTTCACGTCTGGTTCTGTTTTTTCTACTATGATAAAATCATTGGTCCTGTACCGGGTGTTCTGACCCGTCCGGTGCTAAACCGCCAAGCCAGTTTTTTCCTTTTCTACAGGAACAGAGTTGAAATATTACAGATGTAACCATAGATGTGACGCATATATTGACATCAGGAGCAAAGAGTCACACACGGCATATTATGCATGATGGCATAGGCAAAATATGCAGTTTTTTAAACTAACCTATTACAAGGCATTAAGAGCCCAAAAGGTTACTGTTTCTCTCTCTTAAGACAGGTCCTAAGCTACAAGCTGGATTGTTCAGATGGTTATGACTCCCCCCTGGCCGGTTCACCTCCCTCCACTGGTTGAAAGCCGGGATTGGACCAATCAAAGCCATTCAGAGCATTGAATTCAGCCTCATCATCAATTAAGCCGACCGGGTCAATCTCTGGGGCAAATTTATGTGGGCGAACCGGCGGGATAAGATCCGTCACTTTATAAGAGGGAGTTGCCATCTTCTTATTCTCCATATTCAAACCCGGCTGATATTTATCGATGTTGGTCTCATCTCCAAGGACGGTAGCTTGAGGTCGAACCCCCCTCACGCAGGCAATGAAGTCATCTTGCTCAAATAGAGTCCCGTCTTCCTTCATGGTAGGGTACCCCTTAGCTACATCTGTCGAGTCTAGATCTGGCACCCAGGCTTTGGAGCGGCTCAAGGAAGTCAGGGCTCCGGCTCTGGCACAAGATCGTTTGACCTCTTGAAACCTGGCGGGCAAGATCGATAATTTCTTCAAAATGTCACTCAGCCGGTTGGGTCCTTGGTTGGCAGGGGAGATAGAAGCAAGTGCTTGTTGAGCACTAGTATACAACTGCTCCACTATGGTATAAACTGCCTTCAGTTTGGTCACACTATCTTGGCTCAGATTTTGGCTTCGTGGACCTACGAGTTATTTTCAACAAAGGATCAGTAGGTGGTTTATATTCCTGGTCACAATAAGGTATAAGTGATTAATATAAATGACTTACCGAAGATGGCGGAGACCATTTGAGAGACACGGTTCTTTAAGCCGGTGAGCTCTGAGGTAACTTCTTCAAGAGCCGCCTCAGCTATTTCGACACGTTGAACCAGCAACGTCTTTTCTTCGGCCCAGGATTTCTTCTTTGCAGTCAAGCTGGTCTTTAATTTTTCTGTCTCAGAAAGACTCAATTGGATTTTAGAGTTAGCACTTTTGATTTCTGCCTCTTGATCCGCCAGCCGGGTCTTTGCTTTAGTTAATTGGGACCCCAATTCAGATAAGGCGTTCTGCAAAACATACATAGATATGTCAAGGCTTAAACTAAAAGTTATAAGGGTTCAAGTCTCAAGTACTTTGCACCGCAATACCACTTGACACTTGGGGGCTAATGTCTGCCAAAGAAATTTTTTATGACTTTTATATGTTTCAAGTCCCAAGTGTTTTTCAAAGTAACAACACTTGGAACTTGGGGGCTAATGCATGATATTTAGAAAGTTTATCAAGATTGAGCAGGATTGCAATACTTATTGGGACTAGCAAAAGACAGTTATGAAGTTAAGTACCGGTTCATTTATGATAAATTGAGCCGGCCCTTGGGGACTACAGGTGAAGTTTATGCTACTCTATTGGACTTTCGTAAATCTTAGCGACAAAGCATCAACCTATATCATAAAGTGTACAGATCATTCCGGGTCATCATCTGAAGACTTGGGGCTGGCAGAGTATAAGTAAGCCGGAAAACATACCTCATATTTTAGCTGCAGTTGCTTGACCATCTCAATTTCTGACTCACGGCTGTAGTGCACATGACTGAGATAGCCTGACAATATGTCATTGGCATTCAGATGAGTGTAGTGAGAGATATCAAACTGTACTTTCTGCCTTTCTAAGGCCTCCTGTTTGGCAGAATGCCTGGCTAGCACAGCCGGATTACCCAGCACAACAAATCTGCTGCCAGTGATCAGAAAGTCATGATCAGAGGACGTTGGCGGGTTAGCTGAACCGGATGGTCTAACGGTAGAGGATTAACAATGGTATCATCAGCTGACGGTTCAGGAGGGTCCGATTGAGCATGGACAGCCGGATCTTCTGGCACTACAGATTGAGCGGGAGGAGTTGATGTTGCCGGTTAAGGTGCAAGATTTCTCGGGTCGTCTGCCGGTTTGATAACTTTAGCTTTCTTGGACTTTGCTTGACCGCTGAGAAAGATTTTTTTATGAGACAGTTAGCATAATAATGCAGTTTTAAAGTTGCAGAGGAAAGACAATTTTCCTTACCCAGGGGCAGTCTTGAAAGCCGGAAATTGAGTCTGAGATGAGTCGCCAGACGAGCGAGAAACCTCCTCTAAAGGTAAAGTCAGTGTGGCAAGAGAATAGATTCCTAAATGAAAGCAACAGATGAAGATGAAAGAAACCTCATTCTGGCGCTTTCGAGGAGTTTTTTGTAAAACAGAAGGAGGTTCGTCGTCGTCATTATTCCGGGCCTGACGGCGGCTCTCATGTTGCTGCTTTTTCAAAAGAAAATGAGGGTCCAAATAAGCCAAAGGGTGCAAAAACCTTACTTTCCGAGTTACGAGTCAAAGTTTCTGTCTTGGCAAATGGGTTGAGTTGGAGGAAATAGTTGCCTCTTCTTCTACATCTTGACCGGCCCCCGTGTCATCCTGGCAATAGTCAGTGTCAATAAGGTTATTAAAAAACTGGCCAAGGGAGTCAAGGGCTACCTCCAACTCAGAATCATCGTCAAGCTTTGACAGTTCTGAAGCAGTGCTCCTTTTCTTCTTGGACCTCCGGGTTGTCTTCCTGGCGGCTATGGCGGCGGCTCTATCCTTCTTGGCAGCTTCGTGGTCATACTTGGCTTTCCAGAAGTCAGATTTGGCCTGTAAACAAATAAACAGGATAAAAGGTCATGCAAGTATTTAAAACTACTGAGGAAAACACAAAAGAGAAAGAGGTCAGGGGTTTCTCACCTCTGGTGCCGGGTTAAGTTTGCAGAAGGGGTTTAACCCAACCTTATTGCAGTCCTCATAGTTGCTGTTCACAAGGATGGTTGACATTGAAACAATGTCTTCTTCAGTTAGTTGTACGGAGTTGTAACACAGAGAGTCATCTGGGCCTCTGCCATATTCATACATCAACTTGGATCGGCGGTTAAAGGAATGACCCGCCATGAGATCCAGCAATGGATCAAATCAACTCCGGTTAAGCCATTCCCCAGCAAGGCATTGATCCTTTTAATAGATGGAATAAACTTCTTGCGTTCAGCAGCAGTAAGCTTATCAGGGAGCACAAACTTGGAATCCAGACGCTCCGCACGATAACCCGGCAGTGGTTTTTCATTGGATGGATACGTATCTTGGCAATAAAACCAGGTCTGATTCCAATCTTTGGGATGACTCGGTAAGACTATTAAGGGAAAGACGGCGCCCTGTCGGCGCTGAATTGAGATTCCACCAAGTTCCAAGCTAGGGCCATTGGTACACTCATTCTGGCGGTTCAGATAAAAGTACTCTCTGAAGAGTTCCACAGTCGGCTCTTCTTGAAGATACATCTCATAGAGAACTTAAAAATTGTAGATGTTGGATAGGGAATTGGGTCCAATATCTTGAGGGTGAAGTTTGAAAAAATTAAGAAAGTCTCTGAAGAACTTTGAGACGGGTGGTGTAAAACCCCGATTCATGTGGTCAGAGAAGACAATAACTTCACCGTCTTTGGGATTAGGTCATTCCTCGTCTGGGTCAGGTGCACGATAAGACATAACATTTTTCCCTGGCAAAAATCCTATGGTGAAGAATTCCTTCAAGGTATCTTCAGTGACTGTGGAAGGGACCCAGTTGCAGACAGTCGGTGCTTTTGACGGCATGATGATCAAAGGACAAACTGAAAAGAATGTAACGTGCCGGTTCAATTCAATGGTGAAGTTAAATGATGATGGTGCAAATGAGTAATGGCGGCTTAAGTAAGGGCTAATGTCATATAAGGGAAAAGTGAGCCGGCGTAATAAGCCGCCATGACTACAGATATTTGAGAAATGCCAGAAACAGAATTGGCGAAGTGTTGAGGCAAACAAGTTTCCTAATTTCTTGATATTATTCTGGATCAAATGGCCGTTCTAAATGGAAAATATTCTAGACCTAAAAATCTAGCACAAATGAGTTTGTGAGTTCTAATGAGGTCTTTGTACCAGAAAAAGGGATCTACTGGTATCAAGAATGGGTACAAAACAACTACCGCATGAGTATATGTTCTTTTTGGATCAAGAAGAAGCTGCAGTGGAAGAACTACGAAGAAACTGTGATGAACTATGAAGAACACGTAGAAACCTAGAAACCCTAATGCGGATCTGAGGAGCAGGAAGGTAAAACACTTACAGCCATGGATCTTCTGCGGAGGGTCGCCGCCGTTCTCTGGACCGATTCAGGTTGATGCAGCGGCCAAGGTCGACGAAGACGAGGTGCTCTGCGACGGCGACAGAGCTCGGGCAGCAGTAGGGTTGCAAGAGGAAGAAGACGAAGAGAGGGAAGAATGAGAAAAGACCAGGTTGTGCCTATTTATAAGGGGATAAGCGAACAGGCAGGCGCGAAAATCAAGGAGGACCCAAATAATGATTATCCAACAAAACGGACGCCTCGATTCTCAGAAGACATTTAAGGATAAAGATCCGTTGAAGATGACGTCATAGCAGGCTTTCGTGTTTTCAGAAGATGACGTCATGGCGGGTTACAGAGTTTTTACAGAGAGAGGAAGATGGATTTCGTTTAAAGTATTGAAGATTGACAAAGAACAAAGTTCAAGTCAACCTGGGGCCTAATGTTGGGAATATAGCTACCAGGTAAGACCCGCTGTCGGTGTCAAAACCGGCGGATCTCGGGTAGGGGGTCCCGAACTGTGTGTCTAGGCCGGATGGTAACAGGAGGCAAGGGACCGAAGTTTTACCCAGGTTCGGGCCCTCTCGATGGAGGTAAAACCCTACGTCCTGCTTGATTAATATTGATGATATGGGTAGTACAAGAGTAGATCTACCACGAGATCAGAGAGGCTAAACCCTAGAAGCTAGCCTATGGTATGATTGTTGATGTATGTTGTCCTACGGACTAAAACCCTCCAGTTTATATAGACATCGGAGAGGGTTAGGGTTACACAGAGTCGGTTACAATGGTAGGAGATCTGAACATCCGTATCGCCAAGCTTGCCTTCCACACCAAGGAAAGTCCCTTCCGGACACGGGACAGAGTCTTCAATCTTGTATCTTCATAGTCCAGGAGTCCGGCTGAAGGTATAGTTCGGCTATCCGAACACCCCCTAATCCAGGACTCCCTCAGTAGCCCCTGAACCAGGCTTCAATGACGACGAGTCCGACGGCAAATTGTCTTCTGCATTGCAAGGCGGGTTCCTCCTCCAAATACTTCATAGAAGATTTTAAACACAAAGACAGTGTCCGGCTCTGCAAAATAAGTTTTCCACATATTGCCATAGAGAGAATAATATTTACACAAATCTAATCTGCTGACATATTCCGTAATGCGACGCACCACGACCAAGCCTTTATCCAAATCGTTTCATTATCCCACCTCGGCGCGTCATGCGAGGCGGTTACCTTGGTATGTCTTGCCAAAGCAGAGATCGTGCCCCCTTATTCCGGGATTCTCATCAATACGGGCGTGGGTAACCAAACCGCGCCTTTGATTACGGCGCTTGGATATAAGCAAGTTTTACCAGGCTGGTGGGGACATGTAGTCGCGTCCACCCATATAAGGGGATAAGGATCCACTTTTTTACCCACGCCTTCTTCCTCCTTTGCCTATCCATTCTTGCGCACTCGAGCTCCAGCGCCCAAGTCCGCACTACCACCTCAACCTTCTCCAGTCATGTCCGGAGCGGGAGGCAAGTGGACGGTCTCCTCCGTCACGGAGGGACACATCAAAAAGCTGAGGAAGGCCGGATATCTGGCTAGCGACATTGCGCACCGGCTTCCCGAAACGGGGCAGCTCATCCCCACTCCCAGGCCCCATGAGAGGGTGCTATTCCTCCCCCATTTCCTCCGCGGACTGGGCTTCCCTCTGCATCCGTTTGTCCGGGGGCTCATGTTCTACTACGGCCTGGATTTCCATGATTTGGCCCCGAACTTTGTCCTCAACATCTCGGCGTTTATCGTCGTGTGCGAGGCTTTCCTCCGCATCCGCCCCCATTTCGGCCTATGGCTTAAGACTTTTAACGTCAAGCCGAAGGTGGTGCGCGGTAGCCAGGCGGAGTGCGGCGGTGCCATGGTTGGCAAGATGGCCAATGTCCTGTGGCTCGAGGGCTCCTTTGTGGAGACCCTGAAGGGGTGGCAATCATGGTGGTTTTACGTCACCGAGCCACGCGACGCCGAATGGGTCGCACCCCCTGAGTTTCGATCCGGCCCCCTACGCGGCTCACCTCCTGGAAGGAGACAGGCCTGTCTTGGGGTAAAAAAGGAGAGCTGACCGGACTCCAAACATGCATCCAAACCCTGGTGGACAAGAAGCTCAAGCTTGTCAACGTAGTCCAGGTTATGCTCATCCGCCTGATCCTTCCGTGTCAACGACGGGCCTTCAATCTGTGGGAGTTTGACCCGGCGCAGCATCAAACTCTAAACAGGCTTTTCGACATGACGTACGAAGATGCCTGGAGGATGCTTTGCAAGGGCGCCGAGGCTCCCGCATCCGCCACCGAGGATCACGGATTCAGCGTGCAGCATCACGCGCTCGCGGTAAGCCATTTTTCCTTTTACAGGGTATCAGATTTCCATAGTTTGACTCTATGCGGGATCTAAGCTCCCTTTCCTCTGACAGGATTAGCAGGTGACGTCCGGATAGATCAACTGTCCGGCCCCTTTACCCGAAGGCCCAGCGGACGCTCGCTTGGCGAAGCTGCTGGTTCCGGCGCCCTATGTGGTGCCGGAGAAGAAGGCCACGAAAAGGGCCACAGGGACTCGAAAGAGCGCCCGGCGCCAGGAGGTGTCGGATTCATCATCCGACAGTCCCGAAGCGCCTTCCTCTCGCGAAGACGAGGAGGAAGAAGAAGAAATCTCTCCCCCTCCAGCGGGAGGAGAGAAGAAAAGGAAGGCCGCCCTCTCTGAGGAGGCCGGAGGGTCCAAGAAGGGGAAAACCCTTCCTCCGGACTACTCCGCCAATGCCGACGACGGCGGAGATGAGTGGCAGCCCAGGGCCAAGCCCCTGGCAAAATCGTAAGTATACGGATACCGGAGTAATTCATAGTATTTGTTTATTGCACAGCTTTCCCTTTTGTCGAATATGCTTATGCAGCCCACCCAAAGACCGGCTCGACGCATCGTCGAGCGGCTCACTGGACTCGTCGGATGTGAACTCGCTTCCGACGGCTTCCTCCCCCTGCCCTACGGACGACACCGAGGTGTTGTCCCAATAGGTTCCATGCAGGGAGGAGGTGGTCCTAGAGGCGCCGCAAGGCGACCTCCCGGACTCCAGTAGTAAAGGGGATGAAACCCCCCAGGGCTCCAAGTCTGGCTCTAGGCCGGACACCGCTCCGGAACCTTCAAAGGTTCTGGAGTCCGGCGGGGGACCTCCTTCCAAGAGGAGCAAGTCCACCGTGCCGGCGGCCTCCGTCCAACCGGAGGCACCGAACAATATGCTGGAGGCGCTCCAAGGCGCCTCCATCGACGAGGAGCACTACGCTATTATGAGTGCGGTGGTCCAGAAGGTTTAGTCCACAAAAAACGGACTGACTGAAGCTTGTACTAGCCTTTTGACAGGCTTCGAGGTAAGTAAAGAAAGTGTAAATAATAGTACCGCATAGACAGTAGCCCCTGATGCTCTGTTTGGCGTTCGGGAAGAAAAGCCGAATAGAGGATCAAATAGAATTCGCAGGAGTCTAACAAAAATGAGTCAATATGCATGTGCAGGCTACCCTGCTTGCGTCCGCCACACTGACTGCGGAAGTGGACACGCTAAAGTAGGACCTCGAAAGGTCTGAGCAAGAGCTCAAGCGTGCCAAGAAGCAGCTCGAGGACAATGAAGGTAAGAAATACCTTGTTAAAAAAAATATATATAAAAGGTGCAATTGCAAAAAATGACATGATTATCGTGGCTATTGTAGGAGCCACGTCTGAGGTGGCGACCCTTAAGCAAGCGTTGGACGAGGCCGAGAAGAATTCGCCCTCGGAGTGCACCGAGCGGGAGAAGTATGAGGCCGAGGTTGGCAAGGTGCGGCAAGAGCTCCAGGCTCTCATGGAAAAACATGAGAGTTTGGAGCGTGACTCGAAGACACAAGCGTCCGAGCTTGCGGTGGCTATTGAAAATGCCAAATCTGCCAAGGCCAAATCCCAGAAGACCCTCCAGGAGTTGGATGAGGTGAAGAAGATAGCGGCGGGTAAGGCATTCTTTATGCAAAGTAAGCACATAAACGTGAGTTACTTGATACTTACCCGAATCAGGAGCTCTCCAGGGGCATTTGCAGATCTTCCCCGGAGTGTATCCGATGCCGCCGCATTCTATCGAGCCGAGGAGGGCAGCTCGACGGAGAAGGTGTTCTGGTCTTAGTATGCTGAGGCCGGACACCCCGTGCCCCTGAGCGACCAGCTGAAGCAACTGGTCGAGCTCCACAAGGCGGCCGAACAGGCCATGAAGGGCCTCCTAGTTCGGCTGTGGCCTGGAGAGGCTCTGCCTGGGAGCTATTTCGGGCTGGTGCGGCGGCTGGTGGAGGCCTGTCCAAGGCTCGAAGTCATCAAGTGCTCCGTCTGTATTGAAGGTGCCCGTAGGGCCTTTGCCCATGCTAAGGTGCACTGGGGCAGGATGGATGTGGAGAAGCTTGTGAAGGACGGGCCACCAGCGGGGAAAGAGCATCGCAAGCCCGAAAATTACTATAAGGATGTTCTGAAGGGTGCCCGCCTTGTGGCGGATGAATGTACTAGGGATGTAATTTTGAAGTAAAACTCGCTCATGTTTGTCCTGTGCGCTGAAAACTTGTTCATATGCGCTGAGCAATGCTGCTTGAATTTAAAATATTACCTTCTGTGCGGCTGTTTATCAATACTGAGAGATGGCGAGTCGTCGGCTTCTGCCCCCTTGCCGCTAGTGCTGGGGTGTTCGGGGATAAACCTGGGCGCTCTTTTTCCCATATTTGGGTCCTTCGAGGGAGGCGCTCAGCCCAACGAACGAAGCAATCGGACTATAATGCGTGAACACTCTCAGTTAGCCATAGAATTCTATAATTTTAAATTTTGACGAGGCCCCTAGTATTCGGAAGACCGAGTTCGGGGCGCTATCCACGCCTTGGCCGGACAGAGCCGACTCCTCGCCCTAAGCGGCATAAGTCTTTAGGGACTCGAAAAAACCTCTCGAACAACGACCAGCTCTCGCTTCATCATGACAGTCAGTTTTAGCTTTCTCCACTGAGGTGCTCGGCCCAGCTCAACTGGGGCACAATCGCAGTGGTTCTCCTAGTGCTACCTTAGCCGATATAGCGGAACGTAAGGCACCAAAACATAGGAGCCGGGCAAACCCAACTATTGACCCAAGACATGATTCGGAGCCGATGCATATAATGCTATAAGTTCGGGGTGCCGCACTTGTGAAAGTGTTTGGACTTCTCACACCATATTGAGGGGTGCTAAAAGCCCCTGGCGTATTTTGGCCGTACCAGGTTGTACGGGTGCAACATGTTGTTAAGGAACATTTATTTATAAAAAGATAGTGCAAAAATAGACAAAAGCTATGCATTGTTTATTAAAAATAGCCGCGATCAAAGCAGAACAATACAAGTATTGCGATAAACGAAAAGTTGGACTATTTAACATGTCTGCTCCAGGGGCAAGCTATGGAATAGTATGCGAAACAGGTATACTGCTCGTGATAGAGACCCCCTGGGCTTTCCGTAATGCGGCATGGCTTGTCTGCTTCCCTGGTTCTTGCATCGTTTGTGCGGCAATTGAACTGCCGAACAGGCCTTCCGAAGAGTAGAGTCCTGGAAGTAAGAGGAAAAGTAAAAAATCGGCAGCCCCTGGTGCGGTTTAAGCCGTGTTTTGGGCGTGCCGTGATGGTGCCCCTCCCCCTATGCCCATGGTATTTTTAGAGCGTAATTATGTACGCGAAGTACTGGCGTCGCCTTTTTGCTAGGGTTGGGGTTGCGGCCGTATTGCTACACCTGCTCGGAACGTGCCAGGCGGTCTTGTTGTAGGTTACTTCAGGCGCGCTTGACGGTGTTCAGACGTTTAATGGCCGGACTGGAGAGCTGCGTGGAGAGGCTGCTTTGTACTTCCGCTGCAAGGGCCGCCATGTGCTCCTCCGTTCGGAGGGAGCGTTCGGTGTTTCCATTGACCGTAATTACTCCATGAGGGCCTAGCATCTTGAGCTTAAGGTATGCATAGTGCGGTACCGCATCGAATTTGGCGAATGCGGTTTGTCCGAGCAGTGCATGATAGCCACTGCGGAATGGGACTATGTCGAAGATCAATTCCTCGCTTCGGAAATTATCCAGGGATCCAAAGACCACTTCAAGTGTGACTGAGCCTGTACAGTTGGCCTCTACACCTGGTATTACGCCTTTAAAGGTCGTTTTGGTGGGCTTAATCCTCGAGGTATCAATGCCCATTTTTCGCACTGTATCTTGGTAAAGCAGGTTCAGGCTGCTGCCGTCGTCCATGAGGACTCTAGTGAGATGAAATCCGTCAATAATTGGGTCTAGAACCAATGCGGCAAATCCGCCATGACGGATGCTAGTGGGATGGTTTCTTCGATCAAAGGTGATCGGGCAGGAGGACCATGGGTTGAACTTTGGGGCGACTGGCTCTACCGCGTATACGTTCCTTAACGCGCTCCCGCTCCCTTTTTAGGACGTGGGTGGCGTATATCATGTTCACCGTCCGCACTTGTGGGGGGAAACCCTTCTTCCCATTGTTGTTCGGCGGCCGGGGCTCCTCGTCATCATCGCTATGCAGCCCCTTGTCTTCATCTTCGGCGCTTAACTTGCCTGCCTGCTTGAACACCCAACAATCCCTGTTGGTGTGATTGGCCGGCTTTTTGGGGGTGCCATGTATTTGGCACAAGCGGTCGAGTATTCGGTCCAAGCTGGACGGGCCCCTAGGATTCCTTTTGAATGGATTTTTCTGCTGACCGGATTTAGAGCCTCTGAATCCGGCATTAACTGCCGTATCCTCAGCATTGTCGCTGTTAATACGGTGCTTCTGCTTATTGCGACGCGACCTGCCACTAATGTCCCTCGTGTCTGAACTACCAGGGTTTTTGGTCATATTGTTGCTACGAGCAAGCCAGCTGTCTTCTCCCGCGCAAAAGCGGGTCATGAGTGTCGTGAGTGCTGCCATAGATTTCGGCTTTTCCTGTCCAAGGTGCCGGGCCAGCCACTCGTCACAGATATTGTGCTTGAAGGCTTCTAGGGCCTCAGCGTTCGGACAGTCGACTATTTGATTTTTCTTTGTTAGGAACCATGTCTAGAATTGCCTGGCCGATTCCTCTGGCTGCTGAATTACGTGGCTTAGGTCATCGACGTCTGGGGGTCGCACATAAGTGCCCTGGAAATTGTCGAGGAATGCGGCTTCCAGGTCCTCCCAACAACCGATTGATCCTGTTGGCAAGCTGTTGAGCCAATGCCGAGCTGGTCCTTTAAGCTTGAGTTGGAGGTATTTGATGGCGTGAAAATCGTCGCCGCGGGCCATGTGGATATGAAGGAGATAATCCTCGATCCATACCGCAGGGTCTGTTGTGCCATCATATGATTCGATGTTTACGGGTTTGAAACCCTCGGGGATTTGATGATCCATTATTTCGTCCGTAAAGCACAGTGGGTGTGCGGCGCCTCTGTACTGGGCGATATCATGACGTAGCTCCAATGAGTTTTGTCTACTGTGTTCGGCCCTGCCGAATTTGTGGCCGGCGTGACGGTTACCGTCTCGAGCCGTGGGGTGCTCACACGATCCGTAGATCGATCGTGTTTGCCATGCCTTGTCCTCCAACATGTCTCGTAAGTCCGGCGCATATTCCCGTGCCTTGGTACGGGGTGCGGCTTGAGTGGAGGGCCGGGAGGCCTCTCTATCGCGGCCACGAGGTGGACGTTCGGCCGCATCAAGTGCTTCCTCCTCTAATTGGGGTAGAAACCTGCGCTTTGGGTAACTCTTGGAGGGGCGTTCGAGTTTATGCTCTTCGGCCGCAAGGACTTCGGTCCATCTGTCAACCAACAAATCTTGATCAGCTCGGAGCTGTTGCTGTTTTTTCTTGAGGCTTCTTGCCGTGGCCATAAGCCTGCGTTGGAAACGCTTTTGCTCAACGGGATCCTCTGGCACAACGAATTCGTCGTCGTCGAGGCTTGCCTCGTCTTCAGAGGGAGGCATATAATTATCGTCCTCGACCTCTCTGTCTGCCGCTCTCTCATGAGGGCTGGTTTCTCCATCCTCCTGTGCTAAACCTTGCTGGAGGGTGTTTTCTTCGGCACTCTCCGGAGTATTATTATCTCCGTGCTGGAATCACCGTTTTTGTGTTGGCGGGATTTTGAGTGGCGCCGCTGACGCCGGTGCTTGGGCTGTTTCTTGGAGGGGTCATCCTCCGCTGTTCCATCGCTCTCTCCCTCTTTTGGGGTGTCCACCATGTATATGTCATATGACGAGGTGGCTTTCCAGGGCCTAGTAGGCGCTGGTTCCTCATCATCTCCTTCATCGGCGTCCATAGCGTCGATGTCTTCGGATTCGAAGTTGAGCATGTCGGTTAAGTCGTCGACAGTGGCTACAAAGTGGGTGGTGGGTGGGTTTTGAATTTCTTCATCGTCCGTACCCCAACCTTGCTGACCGTAGTCCGGCCAGGGCTCTCCTGATAAAGAGAGAGACTTCAGTGACTTTAGGATATCACCGAAAGGCGAGTGCTGAAAGACGTCCGCGGCCGTGAACTCCATGATCGGTGCCCAATCGGATTCGATCGGCAGGGGCGCGGAGGGTTCGGAGTCCGGAGAAGAATCCGGCTCCGTGGAGTCACGAGTCTCGCAGAGTACGGGGCTGGTGTTCGGCTCAACCGCCGTTGGGATCACAGCCCTCGAGGTGGCGTCCAACCGCCCATCCTTGATCGGCGCGGTTGGCTCCGAACTAAGGGTCGGAGCCGATGCGGGTGCGGCCTCCAGGGCACTGTTCGGCGGCAGAGCTAGATCATGCTCGTCGTGACAGTGCGGCGCGCTTGGCGGTGGTTCGAATCCGCCGAAGATCAAGTCCCCGCGGATGTCAGCCGTGTAGTTTAAATTTCCGAATCTGACCTGACGGCCAGGGGCGTAGCTTTCGATCTGCTCTAGATGGCCAAGTGAATTGGCCCGCAGTGCGAAGCCGCCAAAGACGAAGATCTGTCCGGGGAGGAAGGTCTCACCCTGGACTGCATTGCCATTGATGATCGTAGGAGCCATCGGGCCTGACGGCGACGGCACAGAGGAACTCTCAATGAAAGCACCAATGTCGGTGTCAAAACCGGCAGATCTCGGGTAGGGGGTCCCGAACTGTGCGTCTAGGCCGGATGGTAACAGGAGGCAAGGGACATGAAGTTTTACCCAGGTTCGGGCCCTCTCGATGGAGGTAAAACCCTACGTCCTGCTTGATTAATATTGATGATATGGGTAGTACAAGAGTAGATCTACCACGAGATCAGAGAGGCTAAACCCTAGAAGCTAGCCTATGGTATGATTGTTGATGTATGTTGTCCTACGGACTAAAACCCTCCGGTTTATATAGACACCGGAGAGGGTTAGTGTTACATAGAGTCGGTTACAATGGTAGGAGATCTGAACATCCGTATCGCCAAGCTTGCCTTCCACGCCAAGGAAAGTCCCTTCCGGACACGAGACAGAGTCTTCAATCTTGTATCTTCATAGTCTAGGAGTCCGGCTGAAGGTATAGTTCGGCTATCCAAACACCCCCTAATCCAGGACTCCCTCACCCGCCCAGGAGGGGCCGGGTCAACCCCAATGGCGGGTTACAAAAGAAGCCCAGTAATATTCAAGGTGATAGTTTATTAAGACTTGTAGAAGGCCTAAGCCCAGAGGCGGTTTAAGGCCCAATATTGTAAACCATCGTATGTAAAGAAAGACTTGTAAAGAAAGGCATATAAAAGAAGTCACCGAGCCGGACATGTATGGGCCGACCGGGACTCTGTAGGCCGCCAGGCATCAACCCATGTATATAAGGGGATGACCGACGGCGGCTTAGGACAAGAAAGAAGAGATCGATAGCCAAGCTAGTGGATTAGCTCCTTGGTCATCGAAACCCCAGCAATTCCAACACAACTAGACATCGACTTTTACCTTCACCGTAAGGGGCCGAACTAGTATAATCCTCTCGTGTCCTTTGTCCTGATTAACCCCTCTAAGCTTCCTAGTTGCGATGGCCCAACGACTAAGTCCTTTTGCTAGGACATCTGTCGTGACAATTCCACGACAGAAGGAGAGAGGAGGAAGGAAAGAGGGGCGCCGCCCCCTCCTTGTCCAATTCGGACTAGAGGGGGAGGGGGCGCGCGGCCTGCCCTAGCCGCCCCTCCTCTTATCCACTAAGGCCCAATAGGCCCAATATACTCCCCGGGGGGTTCCGGTAACCCCCCGGTACTCCGGTATATGTCCGAAACCTCCCGAAACTCTTCCGGTGTCCGAACATAGTCGTCCAATATATCGATCTTTACGTCTCGACCATTTAGAGACTCCTCTCCATGTCCGTGATCATCTCTGGGACTCCAAAAAACCTTAGGTACATCAAAACACAAAAACTCATAATACCGGTCGTCACAAAAATTTAAGCGTGCGGACCCTACGGGTTCGAGAACTATGTAGACATGATCGAGACACGTCTCCGGTCAATAACCAATAGCGGAACCTAGATGCTCATATTGGTTCCTACATATTCTACGAAGATCTTTATCGGTCAAACCGCATAACAACATACATTGTTCCCTTTGTCATCGGTATGTTACTTGCCCGAGATTCGATTGTCGGTATCTCAATACCTAGTTGAATCTCGTTACCGGAAAGTCTCTTTACTCGTTCCGTAATGCATCATCCCGTAACTAACTCATTAGTCACATTTCTTGCAAGGCTTATAGTGATGTGTATTACCGAGAGGGCCAAGAGATACCTCTCCGACAATCGGAGTGAAAAATCCTATTCTTGATCTATGCCAACTCAATGAACACCATCGGGGACACCTGTAGAGCACCTTTATAATCACCCAGTTATGTTGTGACGTTTGGTAGCACACAAAGTGTTCTTCCAGTAATCGAGAGTTGCATAATCTCATAGTCATAGGAACATGTATAAGTCATGAAGAAAGCAATAGTAGTAAACTAAACGATCGAGTGCTAAGCTAACGGAATGGGTCATGTCAATCACATAATTCTCCTAATGATGTGATCCCATTGATCAAATGACAACTCATGTCTATGGCTAGGAAACTCAACCGTCTTTGATCAACGAGCTAGTCAAGTAGAGGCATACTAGTGACACTATGTTTGTCTATGTATTCACACATGTATTATGTTTCCGGTTAATACAATTCTAGCATGAATAATAAACATTTATCATGATATGAGGAAATAAATAATAACTTTATTATTGCCTCTAGGGCATATTTCCTTCAGGTATTACTGTTGTTCCTAATGATAAAGATGAATTGATCCCACAAAGAATTGTTACAGGTTATAGAATGGTAATTGATTTCCGCAAATTAAATAAAGCTACTAAAAAGGATCATTACCCTTTACCTTTTATTGATAAAATGCTAGAATGATTATCCAAGCATACACATTTTTGCTTTCTAGATGGTTATTCTGGTTTCTCTCAAATACCTGTGTCAAAAGAGGATCAAGAAAACACAACTTTTACTTGCCCTTTCGGTACCGTTTCTTATAGACGTATGCCTTTTGGTTTATGTAATGCACCTGCTACCTTTCAAAGATGTATGCCTGCTATATTCTCTGACTTTTGTGAAAAGATTGTTGATGTATTCATGGATGATTTCTCCGTTTATGGGACTTCTTTTGACGATTGCTTAAGCAACCTTGATCGAGTTTTGCAGAGATGTGAAGAAACTAATTTTGTTTTGAATTGGGAGAAGTGCCACTTTATGGTTAATGAAGGTATTGTCTTGGGGCATAAAATTTCTGAAAGAGGTATTGAAGTTGATAAAGCTAAAGTTGATGCTATTGAAAAGATGCCGTGTCCCAAGGACATTAAAGGTATAAGAAGTTTCCTTGGTCATGTGACGCCCGGATAATTACGCTACAATAATCCTCTACTAATGATGCCATGTTATCAAAATTATTTGACTAAACCTCACTTGATTAAAACCCAGTTCAAGTTCAAAATTTAAATTTGGATGTCAAAGTTTTAATTATTCAAACAATAAAACAAAAATGTTCGATGAGCTGCAAATATTCACTAGGTAATTGTGATGTAGGAAGCAACATCTTTTGAAATAATTAAATGCCATTAACCTATTTAAAACAGTGCAGCCAGCATTAAATAAGCATATTTAAATTCGAAAGTAAATTTGAACAGTTCCAATTTGACCTCAAACTTTTTGTGAAACCCTTTAGTGTGGACTAGAATTTATGTGCAAAGTTTCATATTAAGCAAGAATTATTTGCTAGAAGAAAGAAATAGAAAATAGAGTTGAAGCATTATAACAGAAATCAGAAAAAGGGGAAAACAGCTAAAACCTACTATGCTATTTGGGCCGTAAGTCTACAGTAGCATCTCAACCCAAACCCCCCTGTTTTCTTCCTCCTCCTGTTCACAGGGGATCGTGGCACCGCATCCATGGCACCATGGCCGGCCGTGGCCACGTGCCGGCGATCCGGCCCCTCTGTCTGCCTACAAGATCCCCCCTCGACGCCAGGCGAACCCTAACCCCACTTTCCCCCTCCGCCTGCGCTGCTTCTTCTTACCCGCGACGATCCGAGACCTTCGTCGCCATGATCACCCTCGCCTGGATGGCCAGCGACCTCCCCGTCGCCTAGGACTATGCATGGAAGCACCGCCACTGCCCACTTCTTCCTCTCCGACCTCGAGCCCGAGCAAAAGATCGCCACCGCGCCGGGATCGACCGTGTCCCCCTCTGCCGTCGCCGACGTTCGTCGCAAAATCCATCGACCCCTGTTGCACCCGTGTGACGACTCGATGAAGATCAGATCGCACGGAAGGGAAAAGGGGATGAGATGTAGGAAGAAGGAGGGCAACTTTACTTGCAGGAGAGGAAAGATTCAGAGTACAGGTGAGAGAGCAAAGTGACCACACACCATACGCATGCCTCACGCGCCCACGCAGGGGCTGGCATATAACCACTCGACGGATAGGCCCACTGATGATCTGGCCTAGCGATGACTTGTCCCTCCTTTCCTATTGGCTGATCAGGTCCACCGTGGCACTTGCAGGTGCAGGTGTGACATTTCCCCCTTCTTCAGAAGGAGTGTCACCTGGCACTCCGGCCGCCCCTTGCCAGATCGCTGCTACCGTAAAACGAAGTTTGAGTGTGTCGTAGTCTTCCCCAAGTCGTTGCCGAAGGCGAAGAAGAGTTCCAGCGTACTTGAAGTTGCACCAGCGCCGCATTGCCGCGCTTGAGCATGCGTCTGTCGAGGATCTCCATGGGCGCCGTCTCGACCGTGGACAAATCCAGCAGCTTGGGCAGCTCCATGAAGATGGGCGCGTAGTTGGGTGTGTACGGCTTCAGCTAGGAGACATGGAAGACGTTGTGGATGCGGCTGTCCGGCGGCAGAATCAGCCTGTAGGCGAGTGTCCCGATCTTGGCCTCCACCTTGAATGGCCCGAAGAGCTTGTAAGCTAGCTTGGCGCAGGTGTGATTGACGACGGAGGACTGCGCGTATGGCTGTAGTTTGAGCAGCACGTCCTCGCCGACCTAGAAGCTTCGTTCCGTGCGATGGCGGTCCGCCTTCTTCTTGAAACGGCGTTGAGCTCACAGCAACTGCGCGCGGAGGCGGGCCGTGTGCGCGCCCCAGTCCCACTGCTCGTTGTCGATGACCGGTGTCGTCCTGTCGTCCCAGAGCGTCGTGGCACCCAAATTGGGCTCGGTGCCATACAGTGCTTTGAACGGGGTGCAGTTAATGGATGCGTGGAAGGAGGAGTTGTACCAGAACTCGGCGGTCTGAAGCCACCGGCGCCAGTGATGGGGGTCGTCGTGGATCGCACAACGCAGGTACATCTGCATGCATTGGTTGACCCACTCGCTTTGTCCGTCCGTCTGGGGGTGGTACGCCGTAGACTACAGCAGCTTGGTGCCCGCGGCCATGAACAGTTCGCGCAGAGCGTGTTGGTGAAGACGCGATCGCGGTCGGAGGCGATAGAACTTGGCACACCGTGGAGCTTGACGACGTTGTCCCAGAACGCGCACGCCACCTTGGTTGCGTTGAATGGGTGGCGAAGAGGGATGAAGTGGGCGAACTTGGTTAGACGATCGACGACCACCATGATGGAGTCATAACCTTCCGATGTAGGCAGTCCTTCGACAAAGTCCATTGTGAGCTCCTGCCACGGTGCCGTGGGTACGGGCAATGGAGCCAACCGGCCGGGTGGCCGGCAGTGCTCGTGCTTGGCCTGCTGGCACACCAAGCACTGCTTGACGAACTCGTCAACGTCGCGCTTCTGTACAGGCCAGAGGAAGAGCTTCTTGACGCGCTGGTGAGTGGTGGTGATGCCCGAGTGGCCACCCACCGCGCTGTCGTGGAAAGCGCTAATGAGTTTGGTGCGGAGTGCCGTGTTGCTGCCGATCCAGAGCCGGTCGCCGCGGCAAATCAACCCTTGGTGCAGCTCAAACCCCTCCTCGTCTGGACTGTGAATGGCGAGGCGGGAGAGCATCTCTTGCACTGTGGCGTCAGTCGCGTAAGAATTGGCGACCTCCTGCACCCAGGCCGGTTGGCAGAGGGAGAGCGCGGCCACGCTCAGCGCAGCGCCCACTCGAGACAGAGCATCGGCCACGCCGTTCTCTGCTCCGCGCATGTACTGAAACGTGAACTGCAGTCCCACCAGTTTGGACATCGCCTTGCGTTGCAGGTCTGTCTCCAGTTGTTGATCCCCCAAATTGGATAAACTCTTGTGATCTGTAAGGATGGTGAACGGTCCGCGCTGCAGATAGGCACGCCATTTCTCGATGGCCATCATCACTGCCAGAAATTCTTTCTCGTACGCCGACAACTTCTGATTGCGGGTACCCAACGCCTTGCTGAAGTATGCCACCAGATGGCCCTCCTGGACGAGCACAGCACCGATGCCAGTGTCACACGCGTTTGTCTCGACGACAAACGGCTTGTCGAAGTCGGGCAGGGCGAGAACATGTGTGGTTGCCATGGCGCGCTTGAGTAAGTCGAAAGCGGCCCGCGCCTGTTCAGACCACTCGGAACGTTTCTTTGTCAATAAGTTAGTGAGCGGCTTGGCAATGATGCCATAGCGTGCGACAAACTTCCTGTAGTAGCCGGTGAGGCCGAGGAACCCGCGGAGCTCGGTGGCTGTCGTCGGTGTAGGCCACTGTAGCATCGCCTGCGTCTTGTCCGCGTCCGTGGCTACGCCCTCCTTGGAGATGATGTGGCCCAGGTATTCGATGATGTCTTGCGCAAAGGAACACTTCGAGGCTTTGACGAACAGCTCGTGCCGGCGAAGAAGCTCGAACACTTGCCGCAGGTGCTCAACGTGCTCTTCCAAGGTGCTGCTGAAGACCAATATGTCATTGAGGAAGATGATGATGAACTTGTGCGCGTGCTTGCCGAAGATCGCGTTCATTAGACACTGGAAGGTCGCTGGCGCGTTCGTCAGACCGAACGGCATGACGCGGAACTGAAAGTGCCCGTGGTGGGTTTTAAACACCGTCTTGTGCTCGTCCTCCTCGCGCATACGAATTTGGTGGTAGCCGGTGCAGAGTCGAGTTTGGAGAAGTTGGCCGCGCCTGCGAGTTCGTCGAGTAGCTCGTCCATGATCGGCAGGGGAAACTGATTCTTGATGGTGATGTCGTTGAGCCGCCTGTAGTCGATGCAGAACCGCCAAGTACCGTCCTTCTTCTTGACGAGGAGTACTGGCGCCGCGAAGGGGCTCACGCTGCAGGTGATGACACCGGATTGCAGCATCTCTTCGACTTGGCGTTCGATCTCGTCCTTCTGCAGCGGCGAGTACCGATACGGGCGCCCGTTCACCGGCGGTGCGCCGTCCACCAGAGTGACCGCATGGTCATACTGCTGATGTGGTGGCAGCTTCTTGGGTTCATCAAACACGACGGCGAAGTCGTCGAGGACCGCTTGCACTGCTGGCGGAGGGGGCTTGTCCTTGTTCGTGCTCGGCGCGCCCCAGTCCATGACCGCCATGTACCATATGTCGTTCCCGGCGTGCCACTTGGCGAACTGGTCCGGCTCGATGTAGTCGATGTTGGTAGTGGTGCCCTTGGGACAAACGCCTTGCACTGTCACGGTCTCGCCCTAGTGCACGAAGGAGATGGTCTTCTCCAACCAGTGACAGTACATGGGACTGTTTTGCTTGAGCCAGTCCATGCCCAGCACACCGTCGTACGCCCCGAGCGCAAGCTGGCGCATGTCCGTGCTGAAAGTGTGTCCCTGGCACCACCACTGGACAGCCGAAATCATGCTGTCGCAGACCAGGCGCTCACCATTGGCGACACGCACCTCCACGGGTGGCAGGGGCATGGTTGTTGCCTTGATCCGCTCCGCGAACGCCTAAGATATGAAGCTGTGTGTACTACCCGAGTCCACGAGCAGCAACATCACTTGATTCTCCACCATAGCTCAAAGGCGGATGGTGCGCGGTGAGTCCCCGCCAGAGACCGAGTGTGTGGAGATGAGGCAGCACTCTTGGTGCGGGTTGCTCCGGTACATGCGCATCCAGTAGGTCGAGTGCGTGCACCGCATCGTCAGTGAGCACCTCGCCATAGTCGCCCACATGAATGGTGATTAACTGCGTCTGTTGCTTGCAACGGTGCTCGCGGGAGTATCGGTCGCCGCACTTGAAATAGAGCCCGTTGGCGCGTCGGAAGTCGCGGAGTTGGCGCTCGCGGGCGAACTTGTCGTTGGCCGGCCGAGCCGCTGCTGCCGCTACTGGTGGCCATGGGGGAATCGCGGCTGGCAGCGGTGGGGGACGTCCGGCAGGGATCAGTCGAGGGCGCGGGCGACGAGCGTCCTTTTCTTCCTCCTGGATACGGGCCAGCACCGAGGCACGCGTGATGCTGGTCGGAGCCTGAAGATGTACTGCAGCGCGTAGGTCATCCCACAGCCTGAGGAGGAACTGGGTGACGAAGAAGCGCGGGCTCAGCAAGGCGTCGAGGGCGAGTAGATGGTACATGTGAGCTTCGGACGCCGCTGGATACTCCGCCACCGTGCTGGTTTGCCGAAGTTGCAGGAGTTGATGCATCTCCAGCTCGAACTCATCCGCCCCAAATTCTTCGCGGATCGCCGCACAGAAGGCGTCCCACCCGAGCGCGTGATGAGCTTGACGGTACGCCTGAAGCCAGTGAGCTGCCTGTCCCTCGATGTACAACGTCGCCGTGGTCACCCAATTGTGTGGCGAAATGCGGTACATCTCGAAGTAGGCGACACATCGATCGATCCACAGGTACGGGGCTGAGCCGTCGAACCATGGGAAATCGTGCTTGGGCGGCTTGGTGAAATACTCCTCGTACCGCAGCATCTCCGGGTCGTGGTGGTCTTGAGCGGGGTCGCCGTGGTGTGGACCGTCGACGTGGCCTCCTCCGTGCCAAAGTTAAAGAAGAGGCGGTCCGTTGTAGACGAGGCGAGGTTGCTGCACGTGCGGATCCACCGGTGCCGCGAAGGAACCGGTCAGGGGGCCGCCCCGTGGCGTACTTGGAGGGCGGCCGCGCGGCGAGGTTGCGGGCGGTGGTGGTGCGGTCTCGCGCTGCTGGCGCACCTCGTCGACGTCGGCCTGCGTCAGACCCACTTGCCAGCGCAGGTGGGCGAGATCGGCAGAGACTTGCTTGTTGAAGGCGATCTACGCCTCCGCTTGCTTGTCACCGGCGAGTTTGCTCTCGTCGAAGCGGGTGAGCGGCGACGAGAGCATGGACTTGAGTTCCTCCGACGATTCCGTCATGGTGAGGAGGATATGCTTCGTCTGCACAGACGGCTGGGACGATGGCGCCGTACCTGCTCGATCGATCTAACCCCGCTTGGGATTTCGCGTCGATTTGCCGAAGCAATTCAACACCTAGAGTAGTGGATGTTACAGATCAATCGGCGAAAGCGGTGGGAAAAAATCGGCCGGAATCAAGATGGCTCTGATAACCAGTTGTGACGACCCGATGAAGATCAGATCGCACGGAAGGGAAAAGGGGATGAGATGCAGGAAGAAGGAGGGCAGCTTTACTTGCAGGAGAGGAAAGATTCAGAGTACAGGTGAGAGAGCTAAGTGACCACACACCATACGCATGCCTCACGCGCCCACGCAGGGGCTGGCATATAACCACCCAACGGCTAGGCCCACTGATGATCTGGCCTAGCGATGACTTGTCCCTCCTTTCCCTATTGGCTGGTCAGGTCCACCGTGGCACTTGCAGGTGCAGGTGTGACAACCCGTTCGCTCAACGAGCTTCCTTGAGCTCCTAGGTGAGCTCTTCCGTAAATCCCCTCTGCTAATTTGCGCGTGCTCGTCCTCTAGCGCTAATCTCCGTCGTGGCCGAAACCTGTCGCCGTTATTTTCGTCGTGACTAAAGCTCACCATCATGATGTGCGCGTCCTCAAGCCCTCTGGCCACACCGCGAGCCTTTGCCTTCCATGCTCGCATCCCCCTGCCTGTGCGCTCGCTCGCGTCAGCCACTCTCCGCTCGCTCAACGCCTGTACGCGCACCCCGCCCCGCCACGCAGTTGCTGCTGCTCCTCCACCACCATGCTCGCCCGCCTGCAGCACCACCGCTGCCGTCTCGTGTCCTCACGGCACCGCTGCCACCGGCCTCCGCCTGGCCGTGCCCTCCCACGCCGCTGCCCCCTCGCTCGGGCTTCCCCCACTGCTTGCCCCGGGCCTCTGCCGCGGCGCCTCCCGTGGTCGCCTGCCCAGCTCCCCTCATCCCCGCCACACCTACTCCGGCCGGCCATGCCCGTCGGGCCGCGCCAGGTCCGCCCACCGCTGCCGCGGCTCGCCCCCACCACGCCTCGCCGACGCCCGCTATCGCCGGCCCTTGGCTGCTGCCGCGCTAGGCTGCTGCTCTGCCTCGCGCAAGGCCATGGCCGAGCACAGCCGTGCCGGCTGTCCCACTATTTGGTGGGACCGCCCCTGTTTAATTAGGAATAAGATTAAGTTAAGTTAAATTAGTAATTAATTAGCCCAGCGACCCAATGACATGTGGACCCATTTCTTTTAAAAGCCTAATTAAAATTCTATGTCAATGACTAGTTGGAACCACCTGCACTGTTCATCAGCTGACCAGTCAAATATTGACTGGGTCAACTGGCCACCTGGAACCCACCTGCCATCCACAGTGGCTAGCCCACTGTGGGTATAAAATGTATTACACTGTTTTAATTCGAATTAATATTTAAATAATTTAGAAAATGATTTAAAAACTTTGAAAATTAATATAAAATAAACCGCAGCTCGGATGGAAAAACTTTGTACATGAAAGTTGCTCAGAACAACGAGACAAATTCGATTACGCAGCCCGTACATCCCTAGCATAGCGAACATGCAATTTTTCCCCTTTGGTTCATCTGCCCGAAAGCGCAAAACTTCGGGGATACTTTCCCGGATGTATCCCCCTTTGCCGGTATCACCTAGTACCGTGTTAGGTCACACTAGCACAACGTATTGCTGCATCTTGCTTTGTGTTACATCTGATTGCTCAGTTATTTATTGTGTTCCCCCTCCGTTACTTATTTCTGGTAGACTCCGAGACCGCTGTCGATGTCCGTGTGTTCGTCTACATCGAAGATAACCCCTCCCTCTTGCCAGAGCAACCAGGCAACCCCCCCCCCCTTGATCAACCCGAGATCGCCTATTATCCTCTCTACTGCTTGCATTAGAGTAGTGTAGAATGTTACCGCTTTTGCTTAATCATATTCTGGTGCATAGCCTGTCATTTTTGCTACAGTTTTTGATACCTTACCTGCAACCTAAATGCTTAGTATAGGATGCTAGTTTATCATCAGTGGCCCTACATTCTTGTCAGTCTGCCATGCTATACTATCGGGCCGTGATCACGTGGGTGTTGATCACGGGTATATACTATACATATTACACATGATACATGTTGTGACTAAAGTCGGGTCGGCTCGTAGAGTACCCGAAAGTGATTCCGATGTGGGGGCTGAAGGGGCAGGTGGCTCCATGCAGGTAGTGGTGGGCCTGAGTTCCCGACGGCCCCCAACTTTTACTTTGGTGGCAGAGCGACAGGGCAGGTTGAGACCACCTAGGAGAGAGGTGGGCTTGGCCCTGGTCGGCGTCCGCGGTTATTTTAAGAATAACACGATTAACGAGATCTTGGTATTTGATCCGAGTCTAGCCACTGGCCTATACGCACTAACCAACTACGCGGGAACAGTTATGGGCACTCAACGTCGTGGTATCAGCCGATGGCTTCTTGACGTCAGCGACTGAGCGGCGTGCACCGGGTTGGACTGGAACGCCTGCTCTTGTATAAGGGAGGCTAGGTCTGCTTGCCGGCCGCGTACGCAACGTGCTGGTGTGCAATGGGCGATGGGCCCAGACCCCTGCGCCATAGGATTTAGACCGGCGTGTTTGACCTCTCTGTTGTGCCTAGTTGGGGCTGTGACGTGTTGATCTTCCGAGGCCGGGCATGACCCAGGAAAGTGTGTCCGGCCAAACGGGATCGAGCATGTTGGGAAATGTGGTGCACCCCTGCAGGGAAGTTTATCTATTCGAATAGCTGTGTCCCTCGGTAAAAGGATGACCCGGAGTTGTACCTTGACCTTATGACAACTAGAACCGGATACTTAATAAAATACACCCTTCCAAGTGCCAGACACAACCCGGTGATCGCTCTCTAATAGGGCGACGAGGAGAGATCGCCGGGTAGGATTATGCTATGCGATGTTACTTGGTGAACTTACCATCTACTCTGTTCTATATGCTGCAAGATGGAGACTGCCATAAGGGTAGTCTTCGACATGACTAGCTATCCCCCTCTTATTCTGGCATTCTGCAGTTCAGTCCACAGATACTACCCATTTCATTTATATCAATGCATATGTAGTGTAGATCCTTGCTTGCGAGTACTTTGGATGAGTACTCACGGTTGCTTTGCTACTTTTTCCCCTTTCTCGGTTATTGCGATCATATGATGGAGTCCAGAGCCAGAGGATCCCGAGGATGAATCCCACATGGAGTTCGACTTCGAGGAATAGTTAGGAGGTCCCAGGAAGGAGGCCTTGCCTTTTCGATCATTGCTACTTTTGTGCTAGCCTTCTTAAGGCGTTCTTGTTTAACTTATGTCTGTACTCAGATATTGATGCTTCCGCTGACTCTTGTGTATTCGAGCTTATGTATTCGACCCCTCGAGGCCCTTGGCTTGTAATATATAGCTTGTATTATTTTAATTTGTGTCTAGAGTTGTGTTGTGATATCTTCCCGTGAGTCCTTGATCTTGATCGTACACATTTGCGTGTATGATTAGTGTAATGGTCAAATCGGGGGCATCACAAGTTGGTATCAGAGCTGACTGCCTGTAGGAATCCTCCTTTCCAACTCCTTGGCCGAAGTTGAGTCTAGTCATTACAAAACTTTTTCTAACATGGTTGTGTGGCTTACGAGCCCACGTCGCTATTGGGTGGTATTAGGATCTTTTACTCCTCGTCTATACTCTGGGACTCTGATCTCTCTTTTATTCGAGTTAAATAAATTTTGCTAAATCTAACATTAGGATCTCGTGATCACTTCCCCTGCCTTCCCCCGTCGCCCTGCCTTCCCCCGCCGTGAACCAGCCTCTTCCCGCGACTCCCTGGCCCGCCAACTGCGCCACCCGCTGCTCGCTGTGTCGCCCCGCTCCGGCTACCGTCGCCGGCCCCGGGCCACGCGCCGGCCCCCTTCACCTGCTGGCCGCCGCCCGGTTCTGCCCCGTCCTGCAGCGCCCGTCAGGGCGCCCGCAACTGCGCCCTGCCTGTTAAGGCCCTGTGCTACTGGACAACGGGGCCCAACCCGAGAAACATTAAAAAAGTAGAAGATAAAGATAAAAAAATGAATTTTAAAAATAAAAATAAATAGTAATTAATTAATTAACTTAATTAATTGTGTTTAATTAACCTAATTAACTAACTAACCTAACTAATCTGTTAATTAAACTAATTAATTTAGTTAATTAGTTAACACAGAATGACGAACGGGACCCACACGTCAGTTGACTAGTCAACACCCCTGTTGACTGCTGACGTCATGCTGACATCATGCTGACGTCAGCATGCACTGTTCTGGATAATGTTGAATTTAAATAATTAAATAAATCCTAAAAATGATTTAAATCTTTTAAAATCAATATAAAATAAACCGTAGCTCGGATGGAAAACTTTGTACATGAAAGTTGCTCAGAACAACGAGACGAATCCGGATACGCAGCCCGTTCGTCCGCCACGTATCCCTAGCATAGCGAACACACAACTTTCTCCCTTCGATTCATCTGTCCGAAAAGGCGAAACATCGGGGATATTTTCCCCCTTCACCGGTATCACCTCATACCGCGTTAGGGCACCCCTAGCACCGCTACTTGTCATGTCATGCATCGCTATGCATATGTTTGCATTATATTCATTGGTTCTTCCCCCTCTTCTCTCCGATAGACTACGAGACTGACGCCGCTGCTGGTGTCCCGTTCGACTACGCTGTTGACGACCCCTCTTTCTTGCTAGAGTAACCAGGCAAGCCCCCCCCCCTTGATCACCAGATATCGCCTACTCTTCTCTCTACTGCTTGCATTAGAGTAGTGTAGCATGTTACTGCTTTCCGTTAATCCTATTCTGATGCATAGCCTGTCATTGTTGCTACAACTGTTGATACCTTACCTGCAATCCTAAATACTTAGTATATGATGCTAGATTATCATCAGTGGCCCTACATTCTTGTCAGTATGCCATGCTATACTATCGGGCCGTGATCACGTCGGGTGTTGATCACGGGTAAATACATACATATATACATACTATACAGGTGGTGACTAAAGTCGGGTCGGCTCGTTGAGTACCCGCAAGTGATTCTGATGTGGGGGCTGAAGGGGCAGGTGGCTCCATCCACGTAGTGGTGGGCCTGAGTTCCCGACGGCCCCGACTGTTACTTTGAGGCGGAGCGACAGGGCAGGTTGAGACCACCTAGGAGAGAGGTGGGCCTGGCCTTGGTCGACATTTGCGGATACTTCAATTAACACGCTTAACGAGATCTTAGTATTTGATCTGAGTCTGGCCACTGGCCTATACACACTAACCAACTACGCGGGAACAGTTATGGGCACTCGACGTCGCGGTATCAGCCGAAGCCTTCGTGACGTCAGCGATTGAGCGGCGCGCGCCGGGTTGGACCGCGCAACGCAACTTCCTTTGTAATGGAGGTTGCTAGGTCTACTCTCCGGTCGCCCTCGCAACGTGCAGGTGTGCAATGGGCTTTGGGCCCAGACCCCTGCGCCATAGGATTCAGACCGACGTGCTGACCTCTTTGTTGTGCCTAGGTAGGGCCGCGACGTGTTGATCTTTCGAGGCCGGGCATGACCCGGAAAAGTGTGTCCGGACAAAGGGGATCGAGTGTGTTGGGAAATGTGGTGCACCCCTGCAGGGAAGTTAATCTATTCGAATAGCCGTGATCTTTGGTAACAGGACGACTTGGAGTTGTACCTTGACCTTATGACAACTAGAACTGGATACTTAATAAAACACACCCTTCCAAGTGCCAGATACAACTGGTGATCGCTCTCTCACAGGGCAATGAGGGGAGGATAATCGGTTAGGATTATGCTATGTGATGTTACTTGGTGAACTTACCATCTACTCTCTTCTTCTACTGCAAGATGGAGGTTACCAGAAGCGTAGTCTTCGATAGGACTAGCTATCCCCCCTCTTATTCTGGCATTCTGCAGTTCAGTCCACATATGCTACCCTTTTCCATTTGATACCAATGCATACATATGTAGTGTAGCTCCTTGCTTGCGAGTACTTTGGATGAGTACCCACGGTTGCTTTGCTCCCCCTTTTTCCCTTTTCTATACTCGATTGCTGCGACCAGTCGTTGGAGCCTAGGAGCTAGACGCCATCGTCAACGACGACTCCTACTACACTGGAGGTGCCTACTACTACGTGCAACCCACTGACGGCGACCAGGAGTAGTTTAGTAGGATCCCAGGCAGGAGGCATGCACCTCTTTCGATCTGTATCCCAGTTTGTGCTAGCCTTCTTAAGGCAAACTTGTTTAACTTATGTCTGTACTCAGATATTGTTGCTTCCGCTAACTCATCTATGATCGAGCTCTTATATTCGAGCCCTCGAGGCCCCTGGCTTGTAATATGATGCTTATATGACTTATTTTATTTGTAGAGTTGTGTTGTGATATCTTCCCGTGAGTCCCTGATCTTGATCGTACACATTTGCATGTATGATTAGTGTACGGTCAAATCGGGGGCGTCACAGTTTGGAAGCACAAGTAGTATCTCTAGTTGGTGCAATGAATTTGGCTAGCATGAGGGGGAAAGGCAAGCTCATCATGTTGGAAGATCCAAGACAATATAATTTAGCTCAGGTGTAAGAAAACATAACCCATTATGTTGTCTTCCTTGTCAAACGTCAACTCTTTAGCGTGTCATATTTTAATGAGTGCTCACAATCATAAAAGATGTCCAAGATAGTATATTTATATGTGAAGACCTCTCTTTCTTTATTACTTCCTATTAATTGCAACGATGACCAAAACTGTGTTTATCAACCCTCAATAACTTTTATTCATCATACTCTTTCTATGTGAGCTCATTACTCTCCATAAGACTCATATGATCTCTTTGTTTCTTTTTATTTCTTTCTCTTTTCTTTTATTCCTTTAGGATCATGGCAAAATAATAAAGCCCTTGACTCAACACTAATCTTTATTATATAGCTCACGGACTCGATTACATAGAAGGATAATAAAGCAAAACTCACAACTAGATCATACTAAGAACTTTTATTCTACTAGATAAAGATATTACCAACAGGATCGAACTAAGAAAAATTGTAAAGATAGAGTGATAGTGATACGATACCGGGGCACTCCCCCAAGCTTGGCAGTTGCCAAGTGGAGTGCCCATACCCATGTGATTATGTCTCCTTTGCTAGTGAAGAAGGTGGGGTTGTTGATGATGGATAGTCGCACATCGAGCGTAGGAGGTCTTCTAACTTGCGGATAATGCTCTTGAGTGCGATGATATGCTCCTTCAACAAAATATTTTCATGTGTGAGATACTTATTTTGTATACGAGCCAACTCAATCATCTTGAAATCTTTGATTTCTGTTGGGGTAAGAAGATTGTGATCCAGTTGAAGGGTGTCTTCTGTGCTGGAACTTGGTCCTCCATGGCCTTCTTGATCCCTTCATCCTTATTGATCTCCATAGGTTCTTCTCTCTTCAGCTCTATCTTCACTAGCCAAGCATCATTTCCCTCATGGTTGGAGGAGGAGGGAGACGACATAGTGCCTGGCCTTGACAACCCTGACAGAAAACAGCTCGAAACAAAGACATGAGATTTTTGCATGATACGGGAGTCAAAACCCCCGGGAGATTATATAATGAATTTTTACCGACCAAAATACGTGTCGTGTACGAAAACGGAGTCCGGAGAGCACACGAGGTGCCCACGAGGTAGGGGGCGCGCCCAGTAGGGTAGGGCGTGCCATCCACCCTCGTGGAGCCCTCATGTCCTTCCCGGACTGCTGCTTATTTTTCTACTTTTCTAAATATTCCAAAACAGAGAAATTTTGCCTTAAAAACTGTTTTGGAGTCGGTTTACTTATTGTACCACATACCTATTCCTTTTCGGAGTCTGAAACATTCCGGAAAGTGTCCTTTATGTATTCCTCTGGGGTTACGGTTTCGATAACATTGGTTTCAACATTTATGGGATTACCTGAGATAGAGTGTTTCATTCTTTGACCATTAACCACCTTCGGCTTGGTGCCTTCGAAGTTGTTGATTTTTATGGCACCGGAATGGTAGACCTCCTTGATAACGTAAGGGCCTTCCCATTTAGAGAGAAGCTTTCCTGCAAAAAATCTTAAACGAGAGTTGTATAACAATACATAGTCACCTACATTAAACTCACGCTTTTGTATCCTTTTGTCATGCCATCTTTTAACTTTTTCTTTAAACAAATTGGCATTTTCGTAGGCTTGGGTTCTCCATTCATCAAGTGAGCTAATATCAAATAACCTCTTCTCACCGGCAAGTTTAAAATCATAATTAAGTTCTTTAATAGCCCAATAACCCTTGTGTTCTAGTTCGAGAGGCAAGTGACATGCTTTTCCATAGACCATTTTATACGGGACATATCCATAGGATTTTTATATGCAGTTCTATAGGCCCATAATGCATCATCAAGTTTCTTGGACCAATTCTTTCTAGACCTATTAACAGTCTCTTGCAAAATTAATTTGAGCTCTCTATTACTCAATTCTACTTGACCACTAGACTAAGGGTGATAAGGAGATGCAATTCTATGATTAACATCATATTTAGCAAGCATTTTACGGAAGGCACCATGAATAAAATGTGAACCACCATTGTTCATTAAATATATAGGGACTCCAAATCTTGGAAAAATAACTTCTTTAAGCATTTTAATAGAAGTGTTATGCTCAGCACTACTAGTTGGAATAGCTTCTACCCACTTAGTAACATAATCTACAGCAACTAAAATATGTGTATAACCATTAGAGGAAGGAAAAGGTCCCATATAATCAAAGCCCCAAACATCAAATGGTTCAATAACAAGTGAATAATTCATGGGCATTTCTTGACGTCTACTAATATTACCAATTCTTTGACATTCATCACAAGATAAGACAAACTTACGGGCATCCTTGAAGAGAGTAGGCCAATAAAAACCTGATTGCAGTACCTTATGTGCAGTTCTATCTCCAGCATGGTGTCCTCCATAAGCTTCGGAGTGACACTTGCATTGGATTTGTTCCTATTCATGCTCAGGTACACAACGTCTAATAACACCATCTACTCCTTCTTTATAAAGATGTGGGTCATCCCAAAAGTAATGCCTCAAATCATAGAAGAACTTTTTCTTTTGCTGGTATGTGAAACTAGGTGGTATAAACCTAGCAACAATGTAATTAGCATAATCAGCATACCATGGAGCAGTATGAGAAGCATTTATGACATTCAATTGCTCATCAGGAAAACTATCATCAATAGGTAGTGGTTCATCAAGCACATTTTCTAACCTAGACAAGTTGTCTGCAACGGGGTTCTCAGCTCCTTTTCTATCAACAATATGCAAATCAAATTCTTGTAGTAAGAGAACCCATCTAATAAGTCTAGGTTTAGCATCTTTCTTTTCCATAAGATATTTAATAGCAGCATGATCAGTGTGAATAGTTACTTTAGAATCAACAATATAAGGTCTAAACTTATCATAAGCAAATACCGTCGGGGAACGTAGTAATTTCAAAAAAATTCCTACGCACACGCAAGATCATGGTGATGCATAGCAATGAGATGGGAGAGTGTGATCTACGTACCCTCATAGACCGACAGCGGAAGCGTTATGACAACGCGGTTGATGTAGTCGTACGTCTTCACGGCCCGACCGATCAAGCACCGAAACTATGGCACCTCCGAGTTTTAGCACACGTTCAGCTCGATGACGATCCCCGGACTCCGATCCAGCAAAGTGTCGGGGAAGAGTTCCGTCAGCACGACGGCGTGGTGATGATCTTGATGTTCTACCGTCGCAGGGCTTCGCCTAAGCACCGCTACAATATTATTGAGGAGTATGTTGGAAAGGGGCACCGCACACGGCTAAGAAAACGATCACGTGGATCAACTTGTGTGTCTAGGGGTGCCCCCTGCCCCCGTATATAAAGGAGCAAGGGGAGGAGGCTGGCCGGCCCTAGGGCGCGCCAAGGAGGAGTCCTCCTCCTAGTAGGAGTAGGACTCCCTTCTTTCCTACTCCTACTAGGAGGGGGAAAGGAAGGGGGAGAGGGAGAAGGAAAGGGGGGCGCCGCCCCCCTCTCCTAGTCCAATTCGGACCAGAGGGGGAGGGGGCGCGCGGCCCACCCTGGCCGCCCCTCTCTCACCCCACTAGGGCCCATGAGGCCCATTACTTATACCGGGGGGGGGGGGTTCCGGTAACCCTCCAGCACTCTGGTTTTCTCCGAAATCATCTGGAACACTTCCAGTGTCCGAATATAGCCGTCCAATATATCAATCTTTATGTCTCGACCATTTCGAGACTCCTCATCATGCCCGTGATCACATCCGGGACTCCGAACTTACTTCGGTACATCAAAACTCATAAACTCATAATATAACTGTCATTGAAACCTTAAGCGTGCGGACCCTACGGGTTCGAGAACAATGTAGACATGACCGAGACATGTCTCTGGTCAATAACCAATAGCGAAACCTAGATGCTCATATTGGCTCCCACATATTCTATGAAGATCTTTATCGGTCAGACCGCATAACAACATACGTTGTTCCCTTTGTCATCGGTGTGTTACTTGCCCGAGATTCGATTGTCGGTATCTCAATACCTAGTTCAATCTCGTTACTGGCAAGTATCTTTACTCATTTTGTAATACATCATCTCGCAACTAACTCATTAGTTGCAATGCTTGCAAGGCTTATGTGATGTGCATTACCGATAGGGCCCAGAGATACCTCTCCGACAATCGGAGTGACAAATCCTAATCTCGAAATATGCCAACCCAACATGTACCTTTGGAGACACCTGTAGAGCTCCTTTATAATCACCCAGTTACGTTGTGACGTTTGGTAGCACATAAAGTGTTCCTCCGACAAACGGGAGTTGCATAATCTCATAGTCATAGGAACATGTATAAGTCATGAAGAAAGCAATAGCAACATACTAAACGATCGGGTGCTAAGCTAATAGAATGGGTCATGTCAATCACATCATTCTCCTAATGATGTGATCCCGTTAATGAAATGACAACACATGTCTATGGTTAGGAAACATAACCATCTTTGATTAACGAGCTAGTCAAGTAGAGGCACACTAGTGACGTTTACTTTGTCTATGTATTCACACAAGTATTATGTTTCCGGATAATACAATTCTAGCATGAATAATAAACATTTATCATGATTTAAGGAAATAAATAATAACTTTATTATTGCCTCTAGGGCATATTTCCTTCAGTCTCCCACTTGCACTAGAGTAAATAATCTAGATTACACAGTAATGATTCTAACACCCATGGAGCTTTGGTGCCGATCATGTTTTGCTCGTGGAAGAGGCTTAGTCAACGGGTCTGCTACATTCAGATCCGTATGTATCTTGCAAATCTCTATGTCTCCCACCTGGACTAGATCCCGGATGGAATTGAAGCGTCTCTTGATGTGCTTGGTTCTCTTGTGAAATCTAGATTCCTTTGCCAAGGCAATTGCACCAGTATTGTCACAAAAGATTTTCATTGGACCCGATGCACTAGGTATGACACCTAGATCGGATATGAACTCCTTCATCCAGACTCCTTCGTTTGCTGCTTCCGAAGCAGCTATGTACTCTGCTTCACATGTAGATCCCGCCACAACGCTTTGTTTAGAACTGCACCAACTGACAACTCCACCGTTTAATGTAAACACGTATCTGGTTTGTGATTTAGAATCGTCCGGATCAGTGTCAAAGCTTGCATCAACGTAAACATTTACGATGAGCTCTTTGTCACCTCCATATATGAGAAACACATCCTTAGTCCTTTTCAGGTATTTCAGGATGTTCTTGACCGCTGTCCAGTGATCCACTCCTGGATTACTTTGGTACCTCCCTGCTAGACTTATAGCAAGACATACATCAGGTCTGGTACACAGCATTGCATACATGATAGAGCCTATGGCTGAAGCATAGGGAACATCTTTCATTTTCTCTCTATCTTCTGCAGTGGTCGGGCATTGAGTCTTACTCAATTTCACACCTTGTAACACAGGCAAGAATCCTTTCTTTGCTTGATCCATTTTGAACTTCTTCAAAACTTTGTCAAGGTATGTGCTTTGTGAAAGTCCAATTAAGCGTCTTGATCTATCTCTATAGATCTTAATGCCCAATATGTAAGCATCTTCACCAAGGTCTTTCATTGAAAAACTCTTATTCAAGTATCCCTTTATGCTATCCAGAAATTCTATATCATTTCCGATTAGTAATATGTCATCTACATATAATATCAGAAATGCTACAGAGCTCCCACTCACTTTCTTGTAAATATAGGCTTCTCCAAAAGTCTGCACAAAACCAAATGCTTTGATCACATTATCAAAGCGTTTATTCCAACTCCGAGAGGCTTGCACCAGTCCATAAATGGATCGCTGGAGCTTGCACACTTTGTTAGCTCCCTTTGGATCGACAAAACCTTCTGGCTGGATCATATACAACTCTTCTTCCAGAAATCCATTCAAGAATGCAGTTTTGACATCCATCTGCCATATTTCATAATCATAAAATGCGGCAATTGCTAACATGATTCGGACAGACTTAAGCATCGCTACGGGTGAGAAGGTCTCATCGTAGTCAATCCCTTGAACTTGTCGAAAACCTTTTGCGACAAGTCGAGCTTTGTATACAGTAACATTACCGTCAGCGTCGGTCTTCTTCTTGAAGATCCATTTATTCTCAATTGCTTGCCGATCTTTGGGCAAGTCAACCAAAGTCCACACTTTGTTCTCATACATGGATCCCATCTCAGATTTCATGGCTTTAAGCCATTTTGCGGAATCTGGGCTCACCATCGTTTCTCCATAGGTAGGTTCATCATGATCTAGTAGCATGACTTCCAGAACAGGATTACCATACCACTCTGGTGCGGATCTTACTCTGGTTGATCTACGAGGTTCAGTAGTATCTTGTTCTGAAGTTTCATGATCATCATCATTAGCTTCCTCACTAATTGGTGTAGGTGTCACAGAAACCGGTTTCAGTGATGTACTACTTTCCAATAAGGGAGCAGGTACAGTTACCTCATCAAGTTCTACTTTCCTCCCACTCACTTCTTTCGAGAGAAACTCCTTCTTTAGAAAGTTTCCGAATTTAGCAACAAAAGTCTTGCCTTCGGATCTGTGATAAAAGGTGTATCCAATAGTTTCCTTTGGATATTCTATGAAGACACATTTCTCCGATTTGGGTTCGAGCTTATCAGGTTGAAGCTTTTTCACATAAGCATCACAGCCCCAAACTTTCAGAAACGACAACTTTGGTTTCTTGCCAAACCACAGTTCATAAGGTGTCGTCTCAATGGATTTTGATGGTGCCCTATTTAACGTGAATGCGGCTGTCTCTAGAGCATAACCCCAAAATGATAGCGGTAAATCAGTAAGAGACATCATAGATCGCACCATATCAAGTAAAGTACGATTACGACGTTCGGACACACCATTACGCTGTGGTGTTCCGGGTTGCGTGAGTTGCGAAACTATTCCGCATTGTTTCAAATGTACACCAAACTCGTAACTCAAATATTCTCCTCCATGATCAGATCGTAGGAATTTTATTTTCTTGTTATGATGATTTTCAACATCATTCTGAAATTCTTTGAACTTTTCAAATGTTTCAAACTTATGTTTCATTAAGTAGATATACCCATATCTGCTTAAGTCATCTGTGAAAGTGAGAAAATAACGATATCCGCCATGAGCCTCAACATTCATCGGACCACATACATCTGTATGTATGATTTCCAACAAATCTGTTGCTCTCTCCATAGTACCGGAGAACGGTGTTTTTGTCATCTTACCCATAAGGCACGGTTCGCAAGTACCAAGTGATTCATAATCAAGTGGTTCCAAAAGTCCATCAGTATGGAGTTTCTTCATGCGCTTTATATCGATATAACCTAAACGGCAGTGCCACAAATAAGTTGCACTATCATTATCAACTCTGCATCTTTTGGCTTCAACATTATGAATATGTGTGTCACTACTATCGAGATTTAATAATAATAGACCATTCTTCATGGGTGCATGACCATAAAAGATATTACTCATATAAATAGAACAACCATTATTCTCTGATTTAAATGAATAACCGTTTCGCATCAAACAAGATCCAGATATAATGGTCATGCTCAACGCTGGCACCAAATAACAATTATTTAGGTCTAATAGTAATCCCGAAGGTAGATGTAGAGGTAGCGTGCCGACCGCGATCACATCGACTTTGGAACCATTTCCCACGCGCATCGTCACCTCGTCCTTAGCCAATCTTCGCTTAATCCGTAGTCCCTGTTTCGAGTTGCAAATGTTAGCAACAGAACCAGTATCAAATACCCAAGTGCTACTGCGAGGATTAGTAAGGTACACATCAATAACATGTATATCGCATATACCTTTGTTCACCTTGCCATCCTTTTTATCCGCCAAATACTTGGGGCAGTTCCGCTTCCAGTAACCAGTCTGCTTGCAGTAGAAGCAGTCAGTTTCAGGCTTAGGTCCAGATTTGGGTTTCTTCTCTTGAGCAGCAACTTGCTTGCTGTTCTTTTTGAAGTTCCCCTTCTTCTTCCCTTTGCCCTTTTTCTTGAAACTAGTGGTCTTGTTGACCATCAACACTTGATGCTCCTTCTTGATTTCTACCTCCACAGCTTTCATCATTGCGAAGAGCTCGGGAATAGTCTTATTCATCCCTTGCATATTATAGTTCATCACGAAGCTCTTGTAGCTAGGTGGCAGTGATTGGAGAATTCTGTCAATGACGCAATCATCTGGAAGATTAACTCCCAATTGAATCAAGTGATTATTATACCCAGACATTTTGAGTATATGCTCACTGACAGAACTGTTCTCCTCCATCTTGCAGCTATAGAACTTATTGGATACTTCATATCTCTCAATCCAGGCATTTGCTTGAAATATTAACTTTAACTCCTGGAACATCTCATATGCTCCATGATGATCAAAACGTCGTTGAAGTACCGATTCTAAGCCGTAAAGCATGGCACACTGAACTATCGAGTAGTCATCAGCTTTGCTCTGCTAGACGTTCATAACATCTGCTGTTGCTCCAGCAGCAGGCCTGGCACCCAGCGGTGCTTACAGGACATAATTCTTCTGTGCAGCAATGAGGATAATCCTCAAGTTACGGACCCAGTCCGTGTAATTGCTACCATCATCTTTCAACTTTGCTTTCTCAAGGAACGTATTAAAATTCAACGAAACAATAGCACGGGCCATCTATCTACAATCAAACATAAACAAGCAAGATACTATCAGGTACTAAGTTCATGATAAATTTAAGTTCAATTAATCATATTACTAAAGAACTCCCACTTAGATAGACATCCCTCTAATCCTCTAAGTGATTACGTGATCCAAATCAACTAAACCATGTTCGATCATCACGTGAGATGGAGTAGTTTCATTGGTGAACATCACTATGTTGATCATATCTACTATATGATTCACGCTCAACCTTTCGGTCTCCGTGTTCCGAGGCCATATTTGTGTATGCTTGGCTCATCAAGTATAACCTGAGTATTCTGCGTGTGCAACTGTTTTGCACCCGTTGTATTTGAACGTAGAGCCTATCACACCCGATCATCACGTGGTGTCTCAGCACGAAGAACTTTTGCAATGGTGCATACTCAGGGAGAACACTTCTTGATAATTAGTGAGAGATCATCTTAAAATGCTACCGTCAAACAAAGCAAGATAAGATGCATAAAAGATAAACATCACATGCAATCAATATAAGTGATATGATATGGCCATCATCATCTTGTGCTTGTGATCTCCATCTTCGAAGCACCGTCATGATCACCATTGTCACCGGCGCGACACCTTGATCATCATCGTAGCATCGTTGTCGTCTCGCCAATCTTATGCTTCCTCGACTATCGCTACCGCTTAGTGATAAAGTAAAGCATTACAGCGTAATTGCATTGCATACAATAAAGCGACAACCATATGGCTCCTGCCAGTTGCCGATAACTCGGTTACAAAACATGATCATCTCATACAATAAAATTTAGCATCATGTCTTGACCATATCACATCACAACATGCCCTGCAAAAACAAGTTAGACGTCATCTACTTTGTTGTTGCAAGTTTTACGTGGCTTCTACGGGCTTAAGCAAGAACCAATCTTACCTACGCATCAAAACCACAACGATAGTTTGTCAAGTTGGTGTTGTTTTAACCTTCGCAAGGACCGGGCGTAGCCACACTCAGTTCAACTAAAGTGGGAGAAACTGACACCCGCCAGCCACCTGTGTGCAAAGCACGTCGGTAGAACCAGTCTCGCGTAAGCGTACGCGTAATGTCGGTCCGGGCCGCTTCATCCAACAATACCGCCGAACCAAAGTATGACATGCTGGTAAGCAGTATGACTTATATCGCCCACAACTCACTTGTGTTCTACTCGTGCATATAACATCAACACATAAAACCTAGGCTCGGATGCCACTGTCGGGGAACGTAGTAATTTCAAAAAACTTCCTACGCACACGCAAGATCATGGTGATGCATAGCAATGAGATGGGAGAGTGTGATCTACGTACCCTCGTAGACCGACAGCGGAAGCGTTATGGCAATGCGGTTGATGTAGTCGTACGTCTTCACGGCCCGACCGATCAAGCACCGAAACTATGGCACCTCCAAGTTTTAGCACACGTTCAGCTCGATGACGATCCCCAGACTCCGATCCAGCAAAGTGTCGGGGAAGAGTTCCGTCAGCACGACGGCGTGGTGACGATCTTGATGTTCTACCGTCGCAGGGCTTCGCCTAAGCATCGCTACAATATTATCGAGGAGTATGGTGGAAAGGGGCACCGCACACGGCTAAGAAAACGATCACGTGGATCAACTTGTGTGTCTAGGGGTGCCCCTGCCCCCGTATATAAAGGAGCAAGGGGAGGAGGCCGGCCGGCCCTAGGGTGCGCCAAGGAGGAGTCCTCCTCCTCCTAGTAGGAGTAGGACTCCCCTCTTTCCTACTCCTACTAGGAGGGGGATAGGAAGGGGGAGAGGGAGAAGGAAAGGGGGGCGCCGCCCCCCTCTCCTAGTCCAATTCGGACCAGAGGGGGAGGGGGCGCGCGGCCCACCCTGGCTGCCCCTCTCTCTCTCCACTAGGGCCCATGAGGCCCATTACTTCTCCCGGGGGGGGGTTCCGGTAACCCTCCGGCACTCCGGTTTTCTCCGAAATCATCTGGAACACTTCCGGTGTCCCAATATAGCCGTCCAATATATCAATCTTTATGTCTCGACCATTTCGAGACTCCTCGTCATGTCCGTGATCACATCCGGGACTCCGAACTAACTTCGGTACATCAAAACTCATAAACTCATAATATAACTGTCATTGAAACCTTAAGCGTGCGGACCCTACGGGTTGGAGAACAATGTAGACATGACCGAGACATGTCTCCGGTCAATAACCAATAGCGGAACCTGGATGCTCATATTGGCTCCCACATATTCTACGAAGATCTTTATCGGTCAGTCCGCATAACAACATACGTTGTTTCCTTTGTCATCAGTATGTTACTTGCCCGAGATTCGATTGTCGGTATCTCAATACCTAGTTCAATCTCGTTACCGGCAAGTCTCTTTACTCATTTTGTAATACATCATCTCGCAACTAGCTCATTAGTTGCAATGCTTGCAAGGCTTATGTGATGTGCATTACCGAGAGGGCCCAGAGATACCTCTCCGACAATCGGAGTGACAAATCCTAATCTCGAAATACGCCAATCCAACATGTACCTTTGGAGACACTTGTAGAGCTCCTTTATAATCACCCAGTTACGTTGTGATGTTTAGTAGCACACAAAGTGTTCCTCTGGCAAACGGGAGTTGCATAATCTCATAGTCATAGGAACATGTATAAGTCACGAAGAAATCAATAGCAACATACTAAACGACCGGGTGCTAAGCTAATAGAATGGGTCATGTCAATCACATCATTCTCCTAATGATGTGATCCCGTTAATCAAATGACAACACATGTCTATGGTTAGGAAACATAACCATCTTTGATTAATGAGCTAGTCAAGTAGAGGCACACTAGTGACGTTTAGTTTGTCTATGTATTCACACAAGTATTATGTTTCCGGATAATACAATTCTAGCATGAATAATAAAAATTTATCATGATTTAAGGAAATAAATAATAACTTTATTATTGCCTCTAGGGCATATTTCCTTCAAATACAACCGCTAAGAATTCTTTTTCAGTAGTAGCATAGTTTCTTTGAGCATTGTCTAGAATTTTCCTAGCATATTGAATAACATTTAGTTTCTTATCAACTCTTTGTCCTAGAACAACACCTACAGCATAATCACTAGCATCACACATAATTTCAAAGGGTAAATTCCAATCAGGTGGTTGAACAATAGGTGCAAAGATCAATGCTTTCTTAAGTATTTCAAATTCTTCTACACAATCATCATCAAAGACAAATGGTATATCTTTTTGTAATAAATTAGTCAGAGGCCGAGAGATTTTTGAGAAGTCCTTAATGAACCTCCTATAAAATCTGGCATGACCAAGGAAACTTCTTATACCTTTGATGTCCTTGGGACATGGCATCTTTTCAATAGCATCAACCTTGGCTTTATCAACTTCAATACCTCTTTCAAAAACTTTATGCCCCAAGACAATACCTTCATTAACCATAAAGTGGCACTTTTCCCAATTTAAGACAAGATTAGTTTCTTCACATCTCTGCAAAACTCGATCAAGGTTGCTCAAGCAGTCATCAAAAGAAGATCCATAGACAGAAAAGTCGTCCATGAAAACCTCACAAATCTTTTCACATAAGTTAGAGAATGTAGCCATCATGCATCTTTGAAAGGTGGCAGGTGCATTACATAAACCAAAAGGCATACGTCTATAAGCAAAAGTACCAAAAGGGCATGTAAAAGTAGTCTTTGATTGATCTTTGGCTGACACGGGTATTTGAGAGAAACCAGAATAACCATCTAGAAAGCAAAAATGTGTATGTTTAGATAATCTTTCTAGCATTTGATTGATAAAAGGTAAGGGGTAATGATCTTTTTTAGTAGCCTTATTTAATTTGCAGAAATCAATTACCATCCTATAACCTGTAATAATTCTTTGAGGAATCAATTCATCTTGATCATTAGGAACAACAGTAATACCTCCCTTCTTAGGGACACAATGGACAGGGCTTACCCACTGACTATCAGGAACGGGATAAATTATACCTGCCTCAAGGAGCATTAGTATCTCCTTTCTTACCACTTCTTTCATTTTAGGATTCAGCCGACGTTGCTGATCACAAACTGGTTTAGCATCTTCTTCCAAATTAATTTTATGTTGACATAGAGTGGGACTAATGCCCTTAAGATCATCAAGAGTATACCCAATAGCAGCACGGTGCTTCTTCAGAGTTTTCAATAATCTCTCTTCTTCATGCTCTGAAAGGTTAGCACTAATAATAACAGGATATATCTTTTTCTCATCAAGATAAGCATATTTAAGGGTATCAGGTAACGGTTTAAGCTCAAACACGGGATCACCCATGGGTGGAGGAGGATCCCCTAGGATTTCAACAGGTAAATTATTTTTTAGAATAGGTTCCTGTTTAAAGAATACTTCATCTAATTCCCTTCTTTCATTCATAAACATATCGTTTTCATGGTCTAGCAAATATTGTTCTAAAGGATCACTAGATGTACGGCAATAGAAGCAAGACCAATAATTTCATCCTTACTAGGTAATTCTTCTTCACGGTGTTGTCTACCGAATTTAGAAAAATTAAATTCGTGAGTCATATCATCTAAATCGATAGTAACAACAGCTCTTTTGCAATCTATGGTAGCGTTAACAGTATTTAAGAAGGGTCTACCAAATATAATGGGACAACAACTATCTTGTGGGGAACCAAGAACAAGAAAATCAGCAGGATATATAGTTTTCCCACATAAGACTTCAACATATCTAACAATTCCCATTGATGAAATAGTATCTCTATTGGAAGTTTAATTGTGACATCAATCTGTTCCATCTCAGCAGGTGCAATATCATGCATAACTTCTTTGTATAAGGAATAAGGTATTGCACTAGCACTAGCACCCATATCACATAAGCCATGATAACAATGATCTTCTATTTTAACAGGAATAATAGGCATTCCTACTACAGGTCTAGGTTTATCTTTATCACGGGGTTTAGCAATTCTAGCAGTTTCATTACAAAAATAAATAACATGCCCATCAATACTATCAGACAAGAGATCTTTAACAATAGTAATATTAGGTACAACTTTAACTTGCTCAGGAGGTTTATATGTTTTAATATTGCTTTTACGAACCACAGTTGAAGCTTTAGCATGATCCTTTATCCTAACAGGGAAAGGTGGTTTCTCAACATAAGAAGTAGGAACAATATGATCATTATAAGTAATAGTCTTTTCTTCAACTTTAATAGGTGCAGCTACTTTTACTTCTATGGGCGGATGATATTTAAACCACTTCTCCTTGGGGAGATCAACATAAGTAGCAAAAGATTCACAGGAAGAAGCTACTATCTCAGAGTCAAGTCCATATTTAGTGCTAAATTTACGAAAAATATCGGTATCCATAAAAGATTTAACACAATCAAAACTAGGTGTCATACCTGACTCCTTACCATTGTCGAGGTCCCAATCTTCAGAGTTGCATTTAATTCTTTCCAATAAATCCCATTTGAATTCAATAGTCTTCATCATAAAAGAGCCAGCACAAGAAGTATCAAGCATGGTACGATTGTTACCAGAAAGCCGAGCATAAAAATTTTGAATAATCATTTCTCTTGAGAGCTCATGATTGGGGCATGAATATAACATTGATTTAAGCCTCCCCCAAGCTTGAGCGATGCTTTCTCCTTCGCGAGGCCAAAAATTATATATATAATTGCGATCACGATGAACAAGATGCATAGGATAAAACTTCTGATGAAATTCCAATTTCAATCGTTTGTAATTCCAAGACCTCATATCATCACATAGCCTATACCATGTCGATGCAT